>NW_024883988.1:0-30094 GCF_019059575.1 Amphibalanus amphitrite | reverse complement strand
AAGCAATAATCTGATATAGTTCCAAAAGCGATTGCGAATAACAAGTGAAGAACTAATAATTCCTTTACGAACTAGATGTTACGATGCGAACAAGAGCATGGCTTGGCGTGCCACCATAATTCATTTACTAATTGTAATTGTCTGGCGGGACTTGCACATGATGGAAGCAGATTTTAAAGGTTACACAGCATGACTCAGTTTTTGTCGCGTCACGTGCCTATCGTGACACTAATGTTCATGCTTTTCTTTTTAGTAATATGTTTTCTTGGTGAAACATATGACATTTAAATACCGTTCGTGTGGAAAACACCAATGTTCAGCCAGATACCATTTTTGATTAAGTTTTCACACACTTTTGCTACGCCAAGGAAAGTTTAGCTCAGTTTGTCTCATATTTATATCGTGTGGTGGATGCATCTTACCCCACTTCCATATTACGGTAAGAGTGAATCAAATCCCATTCTGGCCGATCTTTTGCGTGACTCTGCTCCATTGCTCATTCATTCATTCATTCGCTATCCAATTTCCATCTCCATGGTGAACGACATCATAAACCGCTTCAGTATCGCCTCAGGTGCGCCACTTTGCCAGACCAGCGGAAACGCTCAGCTGACTGGCTGCATTCAGCTGAGGTCTAAATAACCCCAGCCTCCCCCGCACCCGCCCCGCTCCTCCCCGCGTCCCGCCCCCGCGCCTCTCGGGTCGCAATCGCCATAGGCGTTTTTGGCTCGCTGCCAATTTTGTCGTGCACTCGTATACAAAGTTGACTCACGTAAAGCTTCATGCCGAAAAGCAACAATATGAGAAAGAAGACAAGAAAAAGACGGAGAAAGAGGAGAGAGAGAGAGAGGGGGAGTAAAAAGAAAGAAAGGGGACAGAGTAATCAGGAGAAGGGAGGAGACTGATCCTCCCATGGTAAAATTGGAAAGACGAATTTGTGGGGTGAGCTGCCTGGAATCGAAAGATGCGTGTTACCGGACATGGTGCACTTCTTGCCTTGGTGGTATGAAATAACTCAGAGTTTGTGGCAAGACATCATTAAATGAGCGATTCCGTAATTAAACCGGAAATTAGGAGCATTTTCTCGTTGTTTGTCGCCCCTTAGTGAAGCTTCTCTGAAATAAGTTTGTACTATGTGATTACATGTGATATTTCATAGAACGTTTTTTTTTTTTAAATGAAAAATATGCTTGCCAAGATTTTCTCAAAATTTGTTAGCATTGATGATTGTTCTTATACCTTCGAGATCATGATTTGGAAATGGCCCTACGAAAGGGGTTGGATGAATCCGAACACAAATAGACGAGACTCGTTCCATGTTTCTTTTTGCAAACAAGAAAATGATATAAATTTTAAAATAAAATGTTCACTTATATCCACGTGTTGAATAAAGAGCACCGAAGAGAAATGGTAAACAGGTAGAATCAATTTAGTTGTGTCCAAAACATCCAATGGAAGAGTTATCTAATCTTCCCCATTCCCATTCATTTCAGCCACCTCCGATGCCCTCATCTCAGTCAGTAGGTTACCATCCCCCCGAATCTCAGTCAGTAGTTCAGCTCAGCTGATTGCCCTCCCCTCCCCTCTCCTCCGCTCTGTCCCTCCCCTCATCTGCCGACCGCCCGAGGCGCTGCCTGCGGCGGTAGCCAGCTCTACATAATCACAGCCTGGGTCGACCGCAGCACTGCCAGGCGACCACTTAGTCATGGCAGCAAACGAGCTGAGCTCAGCTGACTGCGAGGTGCACCGCAGTGCACCGACCAGGCAACTCGAAACGAGGGTTTTCTCCGCGCGAGGGCTAAGTTTGCAGAATTGCGAGTGATGAGGGGGTCTTCTAGCGATCTGGCAGCATTCATTCTCCGGATGCTCGGATTCTCTCCAGCTAGGAGTTTCGGGGGATTGGGTTGAATGGCACACTCCATTTCACCATTTCCTACTGCCAGAAACAATCAACTTCCATAAAAAATGCTTTTCTCTGGGATATGTCAATTTGGGATGCAAATAACTAGCATGAAAGCGAAATGTAAGAAGTCATGGAAAGTAGTCGTGTCTTTTATGGTTGATAAGATTTATAATGTATATAAATAGCCCCACATCACCTAAGAAGCCTTTCTTGATTCTCAAATGACCTTTTTCTTCATCAATTGCTACTTTGATCTCCGTAATACGAGGATTTGTATCAAGGGACAAATTTCGATAGAGCTCCGTCCGGCACCTACAACACTGCTTCAAATTGATTTATAGATTTCCATCAGAACACCAGCAACGATAAGTAAATAATAATTTCCACCCTTCAGGCAGCAGTTTATGAGTGATTCCGCAATATCCAGGACAGCCACCTGCTCAATCCGGCCATCAAACTATCCAAAATTCCGCATTTTAGCGAAACTCCGAAACCCTGGTGACGCAACGTCGCCCTGATTATCCCCTAATGTCCGGTCAGTCGGCGTTTTGCGGCGGTGCCTCAGCGGACCTGGAATATCGCAGCTGTTGTTTCTTGCCGGCGGAAATTCGTCATAATTATTCCGTCACCGGCGTCCGACGCTCCAGCTGGGTTCGTCCGTTCGCCGAGTTTCGATCGCTTCATTTGGCGGCGATTTGCCGTTTTATGACGATTTTATAGAGCGAATTATCGACGGTTTAGCGTTGGCCGCACGTGACGCCCTCCAGCGGGCCTCCACGTTCTGTGGTGCCGGATATCAAATGGTCGCGATACGGAGAAACGTAAGAACGTACAGAGTTAAATAACCTAGAATTTCCAGCAATTAGGGCCTAGAGTTGTAGCAAATACTTCGAAGAAACAGAGCTATTTGGATATCGTGAGCAAGTATACTATAAAAAGGCTCTTACCTAAATGCTCCCAATGAAACTGCACACGCTCTAGCGAAACGTGATACTCCAATTTCAGTAATATACTACACACTTGTCTTCCGTTGGTAGCAAGTGTGTATTTTTACCATATAAGACTAAATTTACAAAGAAAATAAGAAGACGATTAGCTTTTTAGTTTTTTTTTAGGCACGTAAGCTCGAGATAACTGAATATTATTATGTGTTTGTTTTTAAGCAAATTATCGTGCTTGCGAGGCCATTTTTTCTTCAAAATTTGAACTGTTAACTAAGAAGTTGTGATTTCAAAGCAAGTCGTCGTTTCGCAGATGGCTGTCTGATGTCCATATTTACTCTTTTTCTTATCCAGCTCTCGAAAATTTCTTTCCCATTCCAGGTCCTCCCTTAACAAACATTTCATCGCTCACATATTGAGCAATGTATTATTGCAATAGGAACAATCCGACACTTCATCAAGCACGCCAATCAAAACATTTCGAAAGTCGCGCAAATAAACATCAAAACACAACACTAAACTAGCCACAGCCGTTTGAGTATTTGCTCCACATTTCCATGCGTGGTAATCACCGCTCAAAGCTAGCGGTATTAGGAGAGCTGGTCTTGCAGGGCGGCTATATACTCCATGGCCATTTGAAGAGTCTCATGTTTGGACAGCGGGCAGTCAGATCCTGAAGGAAGGTGCTCCCGTAGCAGATCAAACGCCTCGTTCAACCGCTGCATGCGCCGCCTCTCGCGGCAGTTGGCTCCCTCGCGTCTTCTGCGCCACACTTCGTCGCTCGCCGGTGCGGGGCGTTTCTTCTTCGATTGAGGAGCCCCGGAAGGAGCCAGAGGTTTGGATTTGAGGGGCTGGCTGGGTAGAGTGGGGGAGGAAGGAGAGGGAGAGGAGGCACAGGAGAGAGGACTGGGGAGAGGTGAAGAGGGGTTCACCCTCGACTGAGCACAGTGCGAGGTTGTTGGGGAATTCGCCACAGGGCTGGCGTAGGAGCTGGTTGTAGGGGATTCTACCACACGAGTGTAATACTCTGTGTGTGTAGGGGAATCTGGTGTGCCGGGGAGGTAGTAGGTTTCACCGGTATACGCTGGCGAGCAGTAGGGTAACGCTGTGTAGCCACTGGGAGATGACTCTCTCTTCATTGCAGTGTAGCAATTTCCTGCGGAGAGAGAAGATGCGTGCTGTTAGATAATATTATTTAACAATTCATTGATATTAGCGTGAATAAAAGCTATCCAACAAAGCTGCAACAAAAACCCACGTAAATTGGCTCTAACAGCGAGTGAACTGCACAAAAATTAGCATCTAGGGTTCAAATGAAATTAAAAGGCGTCAGAAGAGTACCAGCAAAATAATAAACGTAACCAATGCCAGTAGTTTGATTATAAAATAGCCGAAATGGCATATTAACACCTAAACAACAATTATCTTCACATATCCTTGTAATCGTCAGCTGATTTTGCACGATCAACCCATTACACGAAATTGAACCTCACGATTGATCCCAACAAGCACCAATGACAATGATCACTTATGACCCATACACGTCAGCTACGACCATGAAATGTAAAATTTATCTCCAGCTGCCTAATTTTATTGCGAGAGAAACACACACACTCCCTCCACCAGCACGACCTTACGACCATCCTAATTAGGGCTCAATTTCCGCTGATAACCCGACACTAAAACACCTCTATCGCCGGCCCACGTACGCGTGCAGTCGGTTTAACGCCTACGTGACCCGTCGCGCATAATTAGCGCGCCACATATCAAACCCGCGCGGGCAATGGCAAATGACATACCTGGCGCAGTTGCGACGTAATCTCCGCGGTGCGTGACGCGGTCCGCCGCTTCCGCCGACAGGTGTGACGTCATCCGTACGACGGTCTTACGGTCTCCGTACCGTACAGTCTCGGAAAGATGCGTCCGGTAGCCGTCTCCTTCGTCCAGTAGAATACCGCTGTCGGGACTGTCCGGGTGCAAAACTGACATCTCTATTTAGATTGTCAAAGTAAAGTTCTCTGCAGAGGTACCGATGCGCCGAGAGACCTCCAACGGGAGGTGGTCTAGTGTTAGCGCCCGACGCACAACTGCGGTCTCCCGGTGCTAGCGCCCTGTGCCGGATTGAGGTCTCTAGCTGGCGCGCGCCGCGGGGGCACGCGAGCGGTCGCCCATTGGCGGGCCCGCGCCGGGGGGCGGGGCCTAGTTCACAAAGGGTGCCGACGCTCCGCGGACGACCTTCTCCTCAGTGGGGAGGGGTGGGGAGGGGGGGGGGGGGGTGTTTGGCGCGTGATGAGACCCAGGCACGTGTGAGAGAATGCCAAGACTTTGTGGACATGTCAGTAGACCGCATGACGGATAACGTTGCGCTACAAAACAAATTGTTTTGTTGACAAAACAATTTGTCAACAATTATCCATCTAAGTAAGAGAATATCGAATAATGCTGATATAGCTTAATATGATAACGAAATGAAGAACAAGTACCGGTCGAGAGGACGTTGCCTAAATGTTTATACCCTTGTTAAACGCAACGTAGTGTTTGCAGTTTACGATTCGATCATCAACAATTTCGTTCGTTGAAATGATTCATTGCAAATTGCTATAATTGCTGTGCCAAGGCAGTGCATCTTGCATGGACAAATGAGGCCATTCTTAATGGTATTGCTGAGAAGAAAGCACCAACTGCTGAGCCGTGGCGTGTCTTTGGCGCTCTCTCAATGAAAATAAATCAAAGAGTAAAAAGAGAAGTGTTTCACCTTCTTTTTCCATCTTGTTCTTTCCAACATTCTCTGTGAGCCTAGCAACAAGCAAGCAACATCAACTTGTGGTGCTGATAACTATTCCTTTGAGATATTCGCCAGCGTGGCCATCGCTTTGATCATTATCGGACGATGCCAGACTGACAATAAATAAAACAAACTAATGAAGTGAAACACGTTTTGATATCTTAATCTTTATCGATACACTGGTAACAAGAGTTAAACAAAATAATTAACGTGTTTTGTGGTTTATTTTCGACCCCAGATTACCGACACGTGTATAGCTTACTCACTCCACCATTTTCCGACCTTCACAAACAGCACAAAACACAGACGTTTCACTCTCCTCTCTGCCCAGTTTTTCTCATCTAACCCACGCCTCCTTCCCTTCCACCCCGCTGTATTAGATGCACCGCGGCACACATGATTACCCTACCGTCTATGTTTTGGTCATTGTGTCGGGTACCCCGACTGGGCATCTCTCTAGTCGGACATACGGGTGTCATTGAGCCTCACCCGGACAATGGACCGTAATTGGAGGTCAAAAATGATGTGTCATCTATGGATGGTGCCTCTGGGCCACGCGGGAGTGGTCATCACGCCGTTCCCCCACAATGACAGAGGGGAGGGGAGCGGGGCGCCGCCACCCACGCAGTCGGAGATCAGGGATCAAAACTGGAGCTCAGAGCTCAGAGGTTGAGCTAAGAGTGCGAGTGTGTCAGTTGGTCTCTATAAAGCTGATAGAGGAAGCCACCAATTTTGGAAGATAATGTGAAAACTAAGGGAATGTGGAAGTAGTAGCAGACGCAAAATTTTCATTTCTTATTTTTGGATAGTGCCATTTTTTAAAGAAGAGTTCATTTTGAATTAACAGGCCTGTCAATGAATGGACCAAACATTGCGCTTTATTGTACTTTTCTTAAATTGAATGAATGCCAGAGGACACATCTCATCTAGGTTCCTCGACATCGCACTTCTCGGAGCTTATGTTGTTCTCGATTCACTGCATTCTAGCTCTTTTTCTTTTCGCGTGTTGCGTTCCCGTACCGACCACAGATGCGCCCTCAAATGATAGCACCGGCCACTTAACGACCTCTCGCCGATGTTTTTCGCAGAAATTCCTCGATCGAGACCGCACTCTGACCACCGCCAATGAAAAGCCGCTGGTTTGAGGAGCCACTCAACATGTGGGGTCCTTCGAAGATTGGTAATTATTGCATAAAAAGGCCGTCAATGTTGGCTTAGTTGATTTTATGCTGACAGCGGCCGCGTGCAGGATTTGGCACGAGCTGCATGTCTCTCTCTGAGCTCCCAGCCAGCTGGTGGTCTATGGAACCCACGATCTATTCGGCCGTTTGGTATGAAAAACTGGCACTCTGGCCGCCAGTTAGAGCCCATGCACAATGTCATAACCCGGCCACAGTAGGTGCTCTATGGGTTATAATAACAATCCGATATTTTTCAAATGAGAAATGGCCAACATAAATGTTTGACGTCTGATGAAGATGTTATCTCCAGTCGGAAAGCACGTGCTGACTGTCTGCACACCATGTAACACTCTGGTGCTATATGCCATGATGGCTGGGGGCCAAATGCTAATGATTTCGTCCAATGAGTTACTAGTGACGGCCCATCTGGTAAGACACAGCGTTATAGCTTCAGAAGCCATCTCCTGTTCCCAACAACAAGAGGGCAGTGGGTGGCGGAGCATTGTAATAACAAATGCAGTGCACGGCAATGGTAGTGCACTTGAAGGGGTGCTGAAGTTATGGGGTAACGTGTGCGCTGGTGGTGGCATATTCCAGAGTTATTTTATGCGCGTTGCTTGCGTCTTTCGCATTTTTTTCGCTTAGAGTATAATGCATGGCTGCTGAATAAAACAAAAGTGAATCATTCACATATAAAATGCATTCTAATTAGATACGGATGTAATACATGTGCATTGTGCAATGTGCATGTAACTGAATGGGTGTCAAAGCGTTAAAGTTCCATATTTGAATACTGAAGATACAATAACACCGAAAAGGACTAATTCAACGAGCAAAAGTGTGCCGATAAACATTAAACATCAGCTAGGAGCTAATCTAATCATCGGTGACTTCCGAAATAATAACAAATACCTATACCTTGGACTTTTGGACCTTGGTCAAATCATTTAATAAAAAATGCATGCCAATGATTGGGGATATTGCTGTGTTCGTGTTCTTGAGAACTTTGTAGCTGCACTTTGTAGCAATTAATCGCATGCACGTATCGGAAGCTAACTTGCGATTATCATTGCGCGAATACCCCAACAATATCTTCGTGAGCACTGGTCAATGGTCACCTATACGACAATACCACGAATAGCTCTCCGTCCGCCAGTTTCAGCGCCGGGAGCCCATTGGTTCCCGGACAGAGGTGATTGAGCAATCAACAGATCGGACCTCACAGGGAGACGCGGCCATTCCACGTGAAGTTTATCTTCATAGGCCCACGGCCAGACCATTCATCTGTCAAACAAACTATCGGTGCAGAGAATTTCATTTTCAGTCCGAAAAAAACTCCCGTGACTGAGCTGAACTTACCTGCACGCTTTCCTTCATTCATTTTCCAAATTATTCTCATTTTATTCAAATCACCGAGCGTGAGGACTACCGAAATAGAGCGGAATGGTGCGGCGCCATAAACTGATTGACGCATGCACGCAAGGCCGGCCGGCACTGGCCTCTGACGTGCGGGCCTCCCGCGGAGCCAACACGTTTAATGACCGCACCGTCTCAGTGGAAGCGCCGTCGGCCCTCAAACCATCGTTAATTGGCCATCACTCAGCCGCCGCCGCCGACGGGCAGCCCCGGGCGGCGGCGGCGGCGGCGGCGGCGGCGGCGGCGGTGGCGGCGGGCGGGCGGGCGGGCGTCTCAGCGCACCCCTCTACTCAAAGGCGCACCGATTGATTCGTGCCGCGAAATCTGCATGCGTAACAACACCCAAAACTGTAACAATTACAGGGACCTTTACACGGACGCGCTCAAATGGACGGACGCCCCTTGTGAACGGTGTAATCGTTGGAGGGTATGGGCCAGGGAGACTAAGGGGGTTATCAGTGACACGACTAGGTGAGCACTTACAGGGCCAAGTGTCTCCAAATGGAGAATTTCTGCTAAACTGAGGAATATCACGAAAATAGAACACTTTTTAAGATCATGTATACGTTTCTATGACCCATTACTTCGAAAAGGATGCTTGCTCAAAACAGGGAACGCTGTACAATACAAACGTCCTTGAAGCAGTGGGGAAGTGGTATTGAATACCTACGTCTGTGGTCTTACCGCCTCGGTGGCATAATATCATCGCTGTGAATTATGTAACGAGAGCACACGATTTCATCCCTGGTGTCCGCCCATAACCGCTCACCGGTAAATCTCCAGAAAATTTAGAGCGGAGATGAATTAACCTCACCCGCTCGTCACTCTGCGGCAACGACATAGATTAAACGCTACCGATTTTATTTCTGAACATCACAGAGCCGCCATTTTCATAACTGCATCTGATTCCATTACAGGAAATTATTCTCTCGTCCCGTAGGAGTTCCAGTGTCTTAACCACAATTACGGCCAAATCATACTCCTGAATATCACACCATAATGAGAAGAGATGGTTAATTTATTCAAACGTATGTTCCCTAATGACGACTGAAATTAACCGGGCGCAGTATCTAAAATATAATTACAACCTGCTGCAGGTGATCCAGCGAAAACAGCGCTAAAAATGCGCACCAAACACAATTATCCTGTGGCTCGGGCCGGCCCAGATTCCCCTCAGAGCTTCTTGCTGGCTAGTGCTCCATTTAGTCCACTGGCCGACACAGCCCGTCTGGAGAGACTACAAACGCGCCGCTGCAGCACTCATAAGCTCGCCGACAGCCGGAGATATGACGGCGCTTCTGGGCTGGCGGAGCCGGCCACAGCTCGACACGGGCTTCATGGGCCTTTTACTGGCGAGCGTAATTATGACAATCAGCCACAATCACCTTGGTGACATGGCCCACTCAGTTTGGAGGGGTGGAGTTGCAGAATGGCTTATGTACGGCGCAACCAGTGAACAGTGCGCTTTGGCCAGTCAGGAAACCCGTCTAACCTAACTGCCTCGCCAAATCACCCAGTTGGTTCATTAGTTTTGTGTCCTATTGTCGGCAGCAGAGCTCCAAATCTTAGTCCATTTGACTGCCTCTGTCAGGACCCACGCGTGCCCAGCTTCATCCCCCCCCCCCCACCACACACCCCTGACCTTGAACCCTCCCCTCCCCCGGTCACCCGCGGTCAAATGGGCCGAAATGAGCTCTCAGCCGCCGGGGGCCACCCAAAACACGCGTGCCCACACCACCGCAAACAATCCCGCCTCGCGCCGGCAGCCCCCCCCCCCCCCCACACCGAGACCGCTTTGGTCAAGTGGGGCGATTCCTGGGTCTGGATTCCAGTGGGTAGCCATGGTTGGATGCTTCTTCTGGCCGCCAACCGCTGGTATTATCTTCCACGCCAAATACGCTGAAAACAAGCTAAACGGCCTCTGTCGCTGCCGAGGGCGCGCTGGAGACCCCACGCGGCCGCCCAGATTCAGCCGGTGCAGCGGGGCAGTGCGGGCCGCGCGCCGAGCATATGAGGCGGATGAACGTAACTGGATTATAGGAGGCCACGGGGCAGCCACGAGACACTCGACCTCCGACGGCCGGGGAGTATGAGGGGGAGGGGTATGGGGGGAGGGACTGGAGTATGCTAGATGGCAAGGGTGCAAGTTGTGGGAATATCAGAGCGGTGACTTTCTCAATGAGAGATATCAAAATCAGTGGTGGAAATTTCTTCGATTTTTTTTTTCTGATCGGTTGTTATCTTTACATTGTCTTTTGATAGTACTTGCTTTGTCTTACCGCGAGCTTGGAACGTGACGGTCTTACCGAAACTTAAACTGCTAACAATACATGCATTAAACTTTTAACTAAGCTAAAAGTTTTGCTAAGGAAATAGGTATTCGAATGGATGTCTATTTGAAAAACAAACTTGATTCGGAGAAGCACCAAACTAAACTGCACAAATAGGAGCATTCTGCCTGCCAGCTGCCATACAATACCAGGCCACGATTTCAAATTTTTAGACCGTGTTTTATATGTGAATAACTTGTTCAGTGTGACGATACAAACCACTCGGCTCGTGGCACGATGACGTCACAGGTCCTCTCGGCTCGTGTCATAATGACGTCACAGGTCCACTCGGCCCGTGTCTGTCCACGTGCAATCACCCCCAGACAGCCAATCTGTGTCGCTCTTATGACGTAGCTCCGCTAATAGAGAGAGCAATTGGGCCGTCTGCAAAGGGAGCAAAATGGGCCATCTGGCGACAGAAGACTGTTGCCAGTGACTATATAGGGGGCATTCCATGTCAACCGGGACAGCCAAAATCGGCCACCTCTGCGATTTTGTTCAAACTTGGTATACTTATTGGCTATTAGTTGAAACCTCTGAGGGTGAAAGGATTTTGTCATATGCCCTCGGGCTACAGAGATACAAGCCGCTTAACTTCTGCTTTTCTAGCAGAATTGGACGTGTATTGCAATCTTGAAAGATCTATAGCTTCAACATTTTTTAAGCTATTAATTTCAAACAAACTGAAACGTGTACATAAGGAGTTATGCTAGTTAAATTTGGCAATTTTTACATTTTTTGGTGATTTTGAAATTATTTTATTTTGATTTAATTTCTTAAAATCTAATTTGTGAAAAATGGGTACCCTTCGATTTTGCTCAAATTTAGATATTGTCTTCCACTACACGTAAGGCACACGTGCTGAGAAAATTAGAGTGGGCCAACGATAACTTTGGATGATATAGCAACAAGTAGTGCAACGTAGCACGGCCGATGGAAGGGGCGGATTTCGCCAACCCCACCTGCTTTTCGCCAATAACTCACGCCATATTTATTATATTAACGTCAAAATTTCAGTATCTGTCCAGAATTGAATTGCAAATCCTCCTGTGCAAGCAATAGGTAAATCGGTCCACAACTTTTCTAGTAATAGCGGTGTAAAGTCACACATCTTGCCGGAGCGGCGCGGCGGCCGGCGCCGGCCGGCGCCGCCTGAATGGTAGACTGTGCCGGCGCGGCACTGTTCCATCTTTGCACTGCGCTTCTTACCGCTGATTATGATCCATTCGTGTCAAATTTTGTGTGAAGGCTTAAAAATTTACACGCAATGTAATGGGCAAATAAATACGAAAAGCAACTGGTAAAAATTGAATTATTAGGGCGCCAACACAATCTTTGACTGAAACGTTTCCCGCGTCGGCCGATCCCCGCCTCTGCCGGCGACATCTTAATCTTATCAGGCGACTAACTACCAAATTTATGGTTAGATAGAGATTCTCATAACACTACAAATGTCGTATAAAGGAAGAAATAGGACAATCGGCCACTAACTCTTAGAGCTATGGGCGTATAAACGCAAAATAGTAACTATAGCAAATTTGATCACGTTTAACCTCATTTGATCTTGAAGATACCTATTGATCTAGGGTCATGAAATTGGCACACGATAAAGTTCCCCACCGCCCCACTTACAACTCAAATTCCGTTTTTTAAGATACCTTTTTTGGCTAAACCGGGCCTTTCTCCCCTAACGCTGGGAGAGTCAGGCGTATTTTTTTTTTTTTGCAACCAAAGAGAGGCGCTGCCCGGAGAATGCCCAATGGCATCATTAAAAAAAACTGGCTTACATCTCCGCGATGACCACCTATCTTCATGGCTTACTAGTTAGTGTGCCGAGTGTACCCACCTCGTAATCTAAAGGTCGCTGCCTCGCAGCCGGTCAGCCTCAAGTGTTTTAACACACATTCGTTTTTAAGTAGCATCTGGCCAGCCGGCAAATGTCGTGAGTGCTAATGTTCGTATCTAAGTAGCATTTGGCCAGTCGGCAACTGCCGTGAGGGCTGTATATTTACGCGTGTTAGATTAGGTCAGGTCACGTCAGGTCAGGTTAGGTTTGCTTTGTTTTGGGGTAGAAAGAAGCATCTTCGGGTAGCGCCTCTCCTTGGTTGCTAAAACGAAACACGCGAGTGCCAGACATTACGAAGTACAAAAGACAGTTACGTAGACGTCGGCCCATTCTGGATTTTTTATATGATGTAGCTAATGTATAGGAAAATAAAATATGTAAAAATCAGCAAAATCGAAGGGTACCCATTTTTCAGAAAATCAAAATTTATTTTTTGAATTTTAATTACGTTCACTAATTAGTTAAGTACGTCAATATTGTTAGCCTCAAATTAAAGCCTGATCTATTCCCTCCATTTCACACTTGATCTCGTGGTGATATGTCTAAAACTTCAATGGTTATGACGCTTTAAAGATGATAATGTGCCTTGCCTAAGTCAATGTTTAATGACGTGTATCTCGGAAACGTGACGTCATATCTTGACAAAAAAAAATGTCTCCTTTCTTTTCACTTATAGATGAGTAGTTTAACCAAGTTTCGCAAAAATCGGAGGAGGTGAGGTTCAAAATGGTCATTTTCTGTCCCACTTGACGTGGAATGCCCCATAGCCCATGACGAGAGAGAGAGAGAGAGAGAGAGAGAGAGAGAGAGAGAGAGAGAGAGAGAGAGAGAGAGAGAGAGAGAGAGAGAGAGAGAGAGTGAGAGAGTGAGAGAGAGAGAGGGAGAGACAGAGAGACAGAGAGAGACAGAGGGGGAGAGAGAGGGAGAGAGAGAGGGAGAGAGAGGGAGAGAGAGGGGAGAGAGATCAAAAGATGAGATATGAGCAGCGATGATTGAAAATAAAAAGAGAATGACCTAACGGTAGTGGAACTCACAAGAGACGAATAGAGCGTTGATCGATAGAAATTTATCACTTTGGTGCAGGACTGACTGCAACTGGTCGGAGATTAGATTGAATGAACGCTAGCACTACGAATTGATGCAGGGGGGACATTAAGTGGTAAAGTGGAGAAGCATTTTGTTTGGCAGGGTACCTCTCTCCCCACTCATTCTGGAAACCCGGACTGCGAGAGAGAGAGAGAGAGAGAGAGAGAGAGAGAGAGAGAGAGAGAGAGAGAGAGAGAGAGAGAGAGAGAGAGAGAGAGAGAGAGAGAGAGAGAGAGAGAGAGAGAGAGAGAGAGAAAGAGAGAGAGAGAGAGAGAGAGAGAGAGAGACCCAATCTTCGCTAACCCAACCATTCACCCTTCATTTAACAACCCATCCCAATTGATTTATATGATATATTGATATAATGATTGACTCTGTGCTCCATTTGCACGCCTTTTCTCAGAGCAGCGGCGCTTGTAGCCGCTGGCAGAATAAAACGATCGCCTGGGGCAGCCGCCGCGGTAAATTCTCCTCTTGTTAGAGGCCAGCGGCGGTTTCTAGCGATCTTCTGGTGAGGCTGGAACACACTGATAATACGCCCCTGCACTCGATTAATTTCAGCGGCGCGATTCGGGCACCCAATTGAGGAGTGGGTTGCGAAACGGGGTATTTCTAACGTTGTTTATGTGGGACAGATAAAAGATTAGACGTTCAGTGTAATGGAATCAAGCTAATGAAACTGGGACCTTTCCGATTCTGAAATGAGGGACCAACTTTTAGCTTCCTTGTAGAAGAAACTGGCCACGTGACTCCAAATGTGCCATCTTTGGCGGCGTTTTTATCATACCTGTGATCAAGCTGCAACAATGTATTGAGTGTTGTCTTCATTGTTTTACCCTTGTAGATACTCATCAGTTGTCTATGACTACTCATCAGTAGTCTATGATCCTTTCTACGAGCACTCGGATCTTTATAGACACACTCCCCTTTTCTATTCCCTCTCCGCCACCGTAGCGGCGCCACCCAATTCGTCCCACCCCGCCCCTGTCACTCATCCCAACCCTTCCCCTCCCCTTCCCCACCCACGGCGCCTGCCGCATAACTCGATAATCCGACCCGGCGGGCTCTCGACCAATCAGCGTCGAGCGTGGATCAGCTGTCAGTCAACACGCCGGGCTGGGAGGTCGGGGGGGGGGGGGACGCGTGGACCGGGGAGGGGGAGCGGCGCCTTTTGAAGTGAGCGGAGAGAGCGTGTCATAATTTGTCAGGAGTGTTTGGTCGGTCGGCGCAGTTGTGATGACTCCATTATGTTCGGTGTGAGAGGTAGACTATGGGAAGGAGCGATAGAAATAGACCAGTTATTTCAGATGAGATCTAGTATGATGATAGATTTAGAAACGATTTTGATGATAATTAACATTGATAAAGATAGCCGAGCTGTTAATGTGCAACGTGCATACGTATCGATGAAATGGACCGTGAAGATAAAGAAGCGACAAAATTTATCCATGATTTATGCCTGCACAAGTCGAAGAAGTTACATATGACCGTAATTTTGTATTCTATGCGTAAAGCCCAGTCTGTCTGCTTTCCTGCTTTCCATATATGTCTGTATCGAATAACGTCAGTAAAACAGCATATAGCATAGTCATTAGTCAGTCTCTTTTAGTTACATAGACGCGAAGCACCACTGGCTTGGAACTAAACACAGGCACGAAACTAGCATACAAATCGCGGAGCCCTTATTTGCGGCTAATCATATCAACAACAGTGAATGGTGAATGACCAACCCCAAGCTCATTCATCGTCTTATCAAGAGACTGCCTTGTCGAGCCCCACCCAAATGTAGTTAACTGGTGACGTGGGAGAGTAAACTTGGTTTGCAGGTGACGTCGGTAAAGGGAACTCCACCCAGAGTCGGGCCGGTGGGCCGGCTTATCACCCCAGCAACACCGAGCTGGCCATGGTGAAGATAAATGGGACAGCTAAGAGCACTCCGCTGCTGATCGCAAACCCCATGAGCTATGAGGTACAAGAAACGGATATCAATATGACATACCTATTTCTGATTGCTTCCTTTTCAGTCAAATGAAATATGGCCACGATCAACTTTGTGAAAGTTCGCTTCCGTTTCTTTTACTCACTTTTTATACTTCAAACAGCTTATTTCTTAAAGGCTCTAGCAATCTTCAAATAAGATGCATGCTTTCATATGTGCGACAAATGCAAAGTTGATTGCTAATCCATTGAATAGATGCTTCGAAACAATGATCATTGATCAACAATCAACACTGTCATCTATTATTTATTGACAAAAAATATAGCAGCCATTTCAGAAAGAACCAGCCATCACAAATGCTCTCCAGCTTTCTCTTGTCCTGATTTAACACGTCACCTGTCCTCCAAAGAAACCATCGGTCTCACCTGGCATGCAGAAGGTCCAGTTCCATCGCTGTTTGGAGCAGACACTGCTCTTCTGCGCCCCATCTGTAGCGGTAAATTCGCTACAGGTAGCTACCAATTATTACCAACGCCAGGCATTGTTGGGGCCTTTGTAGCTGAATTGCATGGTTTGGCAGAGGGTGGTTCTGCAATTTAACTGCAGCAAATTTTGATACTAGAGACGGGATTCGCCATCAGAACTTGCCGTCAGAAATATCCGGAGCAACCGAATGTTGGTTATCATTCGAGCTACTTGGTAATAGGCCTTCGCACCTTGTCCTTACTTTAAAAGCAAAAAAAGGCTTGTCGCTGACCCAGCTAGCATATGGTCGCTTCACAATGGCAAACGGATGCTTCAGCATTGCCTTTATCTAATTTCGCCTAAATTTTGCTTTATTTCGGGTTGCAATGTTTCAGCTCATTGAAAGTTGTACATATACCATTTTGGAATAAGTATGCTCGTTAAATTATTTTATAAGGCGCCAAGCTCAGGATTTTCTTCACCCGCATCAATTACCTATCTTGTTTCCCATGAACACGATTACACACCTCTTTCATTCACAACTAGGTCATAATAAAAGAGCAAAACGTTGACTCCCATTCCAATCTTTCGTCAAAGTGATTGGATTGAGTGCAAACGATGCCACTAAGCGGGACAAACACCAAATGATGACCGGTAATAACACTCAATGCTCACAATAAATCAATAGTGCAACGGCAAAAGTGATAATTGAGCCTGGGCTGGCCAGTAATTCAATTAGAAATAAAGCCTGCAATCATGTGGTTCGAATCAATCACAGACTTGAATGGCTATTTATAGGAATAATACCGCGACAGGCTATATTTTCACTCCGATTTATCGTTGAATAATTATTGCGGGGCAAATAAATAAGCGACAAGTACAGGCCGGTTGGTGGGTCAGATTGGATGGCAGCGAAACAGCGGCCAGCTCTGCCGTTTTATTGTGCTATCTAATGATCCTTGATAAGGAGGAAGAGTGCACTTTGATTTAGATGGAAAGCTGGCACAATCAAAAGCTTTTATTCGGGCTTGATCTTATCAACTGATTCGCTTAGGTATATCTTTAAGAGGACATTCGTTAGCTTCACTTTTCTTGTGCCATACGATTGTTTTTACCATTCTTCTACGTTCTCAATTTTAGTAGAGGCCACCTCTCGCTTCTAGCTTCGGTTTTCATTTCGATGATCAATGATTATAATAAGTAAGATGGTAGCGAAAAGGAAATGTCCAACGCACTTGTGAATGCGGCTTTCGGACATTGTAGCCCCAAAGACAAACAATAAGCACAGTGATCAGTTCCCACGAAGTAGATCGTGTCGTGCTGTTTCCTCTTTTCGTTGAACACCGAAATGTCAAACAATAATTCATGAACTGTGAAAGTCATTTATTAGCAATTCTGTCCTAACTATCTTGAGACAGCGATACCTTTTTCGCTTTGCTCTACAATACTATTTTCCGTCCGTTTCGACCTATTCCAACTACTTCACTCCAGTTCTCTGCCATCTTTTATCAGCTCTTGACTTCACTTTGCTACTCTGTCCCCTCGCCACCCTAGCTCCCTTTGACTTCCCCTCACGCTAACCCCCGTGACCCCCGTGACCTCCCCACCCGTGACCTCCCCTCCTGTGACCTCCGCGCTATCCGTTTACCTCCTCCCCCCCCTGTCGTGTGCCTCTCCTCACCGGCCTCCTCTCGCGCTCGTAATGTTTATTGTGCCCCCACAACCGGCGGCCGGTGCGCCTATTATTGCCGATAACTGCACATCGCGCTGCTTCAAAAGCGCCGGCGAATTAGTGCCCGAATGGGCTCCCAATGGCCGCTTGTTTCGCCTTCAGACCGATTGTTTGTGGCGGAGAGAAGTCGGACGCGCGCGCGGCGGAAGAGGCCCCGAATCGAGAGGTCACTAACGACAGGAAAGGAGCCCGCTGATAAATAGACAATTCCCGGGGCTGTAAATTGAAAATTGGGCCACTCGGGTGTGGCGAACAGTGGGGCAGTGGAGTCGGGAGACGCTTTGCTGGAGAGGTAGGTGTTTTTGGGTAGCGGTTCTGGATCAAGCCGTATTTGCTTACGGTTTTAGATGATACGAACGTTAGGTATTTTTATTAAGAAGAAAGACTCAAACGTCACTCGCTTGTCAATCATTTTTGTTGATCGCATTTAGACACTTTCTCATACTTTCACACGTGATCTTACATTCCTCATCACTTTTCAAAATTTGTTCAAATTATTACTTCTTCGAAAATCAAACGGGTACGTGCCTTGAAAATCCTGATTTCCGCCAGTCCTTAGTCCCCTCCACCCCTGCTAATTTCCCACATCCACCCCTCTCCCTCCTCGTGTCACGCTCCTCCCTCTTTCTTTTCCCCAGACTCCTCCGTCACTCTGTCTGGACCAGCTGGAAGGCGGTGTGCGGCACTTCTAACTGCCGGCTCGCGCGCGCGACAGCTGTCCACCGCGCGCGAACTGCCGCGCCGATTTTGGCGGTGACGAGCCGCGCACGTGCGCACGTGCGGCCAGTTATTAATTCGCCTGATGAATGACCACAGAAAACCGTTAGAAAAAGGCGGTATGGCAGGTTCAAAACAACACCAAGGAGGAAGTGCGAAAGAGGAAACGGTCAGTGTGAAGAATCACGTGGTGTTCGAATGGCGGTGCCCAAATTAAAGGGGGATGCTGCTGTAATTTGCGTAGCCATTAGTTCTATGGACATGTGTAAAAGGTAACTTACAGCGAAGTCGCTTTGCGCAGTAAGTAACTGATGCATTTTGATACGCAATAGCAAAACCGTGTACCTAATGTACTCGATGCTTACTTTTTTTCTCTGTCGTCCCATGTAATTCCCCACCGATGTCCCTGACGCGGTAGTTTTTTTTTACACCATGGTGACATTCTGGACACAGTTCAGCAGTTTTCGTCTAACCAAGGTCACTCTCGTGCCCATTTGAAGCTGCCTCGAACAGACAGGCTGCCACAGCACACTGCGTAGGGGAAAGGGTTGGGGGTCGCGGCTTGATTTAGGGCACGTGACAACTATTGTCCAAATACGACTGATCATTGCTATTAATGCGCTATCTCCACCCCGCACGAGGGATTCCTTTCAACTACCCTCTCCCAGAGTCGATTCTGTCGAGTGAGCTGTCTAACCCAAGTAATAATGATTCGGGAGAAATGTATCTGTATTACTTGGACAATCTCATTTGGAGAATGGCTACGGATGGGCAAAAAACGGCTACAATGGACAACGTCCTTGGCAGCCGGAGAGGATTGAGGCGAGCTGTGTTTCTGCTGATCATGAACATCTTTTGCAGCTTTCTACGAATGGTCCTGAGCCGATTGACCTCAAAATTGGCCACGAATCGAAACAGAACAGCTTAAATTGAGCCACTGTCTAGATCGAAATCGAAAATGAATAACCAAACCGAGGCGTTCCGTTCAAGATATACGAAATCCAAGCTGCAAGAGCCCAAATTAAGACGTCAAATATCTATCGAAATCGATACTAGCGGTCTAACTGACGCACTGAAGAGCTATCCATGCCTAGCATAAGCATCCCAAATTGAGACATTGCCGCTGTGTAGAATGTCGATGGCTGATATGTTCGCGTGTGGAAACTCACTACCGATCAACAGGGAGCGCCCACGCGCCAACTGCTCGTTCTGCACAGATTAGAGCTCATGAAGTGATGTTTCCGGAGCCGTTCAAACGGACAAAAGTACCGCTAAAACGCACACTAGAGCCGGTTGTGATGATTGCTCTCGAACGCTGCTGGACGTTTTATTACCATGGAGTTGGGGATAAAGAAGCTTTCCAATCTCGAAATGGTACTGGCAAAGGCTCAAATGTGCAAATACAGAAAATGAAGAACACATTATTGTATTTTACAGCTTATTTTCTTTTCATATTTTTCCTCTCGTTCTATTGGATGTGGTCAGTGCAATTCAGCATAATATGTAGCTGGCACAATGCAGAGAAACACTGGCTACAATAGCTTATTCGTGGAGCTGATTCGTTTTACTTGTACATATATGTGTTCGATGAGTTTTGTATTATCGCTATTAAAAAAAAAACACACATTTCTGCTGTGTAGGAGCATACAATGTGATTATGTGTTAGTAATTGATTAAATCAGTCAACCATGTGATCAACAGAATTGCTCGCTTAATTGCTTTCCACGAAAGCAGTTACCGTAAACCGGGGTGAGTTGATATGGATTTTGAGGTTATTCTAGATTTCGTTAAAAGCCACATTCATTTACGGAATTCTTTTTGTGCCAGTTTCATGGCACATGCCTTGGGGAGGCAATCAGCAAAAATGAATAAAAAATGTATATATTAAGCCCCTTTTTTAAAACGCCAAAGTTCATATCAACTCACCACCCCACAGGGGGTGAGTTGATATGATTTTGGATTTTTCAAAATTTCTCGGCTAAAGAAGCTCAGAGGTGAGTTGATAAAATGCCAGTGTTTAAAAAAAGGATGAGAGAACACATCCTGAAAGAAACCATTAGAAAAATGCTAGTAGTTTGGCAGCAGACCTCACATTCATGAAAACGCAATCATGTCCAACACAGCGCGATCAAAATGGCTTGATTTTAGCAGCATCATTTTTTCGCTTTATGATACTTAGTTTTACTTAGAACATTCTGAACTTGGCTAGTCACGTGTCCTCAAGCCAACGGTATCAAAACTGGCAATATATTTTGGAATTACAAGTGTATTTTCTTGTAATTAAAACACATTGTCAGTTGCGGGTCAAGGTTGATATGCCTCTGACAGAAACAATGGATTGAAATGAAAGAATACATATACTTCTGAGCTTTTGTTGACTGGTAGTCAACAAAATATTAATGAAGTGAAGTGAAGCGAATCTAATTCGGACTGTATTCTAAGCGACATAAAACAGAATTCGGCATCAAAAGCCAAAATTAACCCTCGCACTTATAGGCGGGCGAACGGACCACCTCGGCTTTTCGCACATAACTCGCGCAAAAAGCGGCCGATCACGACGAAACTTTCAGTACCTCTCGAGTTTATCAATTTTACACATGTTCTAAAGATTTCATGACTCTGACTCAAATGGTTTTTGACTTGTGACCTGATTCTCGAGACCATGCTTGGCCGGAATCGCGATTTGGCGTAGTCGGCTCACATTATCCGCGCATTTCCAGTCTTTTTGTGATTGTAACGTCCAAACATGTAAATGATGTTGGTCCCACGCAGTATTTTGGGTGTCAACTGTCAAGGTCACCTGAAGGTCAGGTCAGGTCATTGACCTTTGGTGACCTCGGTTCACTTTTTGGAGTTTTACATGTTTCTAGGGTAGTTTTTTTCGGGCCGATTTCGAATTTAACATGCATTTGATCATTTATGAAGTAGTTTTAGTGCCTTCGTAACATGTTACGACACCGTCAGTGGTAGCTGACACTTGACACTCCCTATGGATAGCCGGCAGGACACCTACTGGTTGACCTGACCTGACCTGACCTGGCCTAAATGTACGAAGACATCTGTGAGCAAAACTAACATGACATTCGCGATCAGCAACAGCCAAAAAATAATAAACTCGCTTTACGAACTTCAAATAACCCCCTATTTTCCCGACTTCTGGGTAATTGACCTGGCCTGGAAGGTTAACCAATGACCAAGTTGGTTATCATCGGCTTCCTCGCGTCTCGGGCAACACGCTCATTTTTTTCCGCGAAGCTCTAGCTCCACCAGGGGCCAAACGACGATGGGATTCCAACGGACCCCCCCCCCCCATACGTTAAACGCTGGCAAAACACGAATACGGGCGAGGGCCAAACACCAGTCAATTTCTTTATATTGTTTGTTCCATTTCATTTTGCCTCTCATTCTCGGTTGGCAACTGCCAAGCAGGAAAACTAATCAGTTTCACGAGATCAGAATTCCCGCGCTGTTAGCCATACAGAAATGACAGTTCTGTCATTTTCGAAACTACGAATAAATATAACAGTTTTTTTTTAATCTGTATGTAATATAGGTGTTCCATAGTGTTCCTTTGTAGCTTGTAGGGAGCCATCTTGAGACTTGACAGGGAGCTGTGCTGTGCCTTTTGCATGTTAGGTATGTCCACAGAAAAAAAACTTTGGGGTTACTGATGTTAGTTGTCGGACCTTCGTCCCCGTCTTGAGTTGAGATTCAGTTTCATAACGTTTCGGCCAGTTACTCTCCGGCCGTCGTCACTCGTCAGGTGTTCTTTGACCCTCAAGGACCTGGATGTTGGTGGCGTTGCGCCGTACGCGTCAAACAGTTCGAAAGCTCCTGTAGTCAGCGGGAATCGAACTCGGGTTTCCCCGGTGATGGTCCACGGTTGTAACCACTCCACTATCGAGGCAGGCTTGACTACGGCCGGAGAAGCTACTGGCTGAAACGTTGTGAAACTAACATCTCAACTCAAGACGGGGACGAAAGTCCGACAACTAACATCAGTGATACTAACAGGCCTCGTCTCAAGCATTCAGAAAAAACTAAAGCTTTTGGGGTTGATGGAATGATGTGGGGAAAGAAAAGGAGAAGAGTTGGTCTAATTGACTTTGTCTTACCTGCAGACCCATATTTCATGCTAATTTGCATGCCTACCAGCCTGGTATCAGCTTTTATCATGCATATCAACTCACCACCTGATGGCATATCAACTCACCACCTGTCACTTTTCTTAAAATTATAAAAAAGCGTTGTTATAGGTGAAACCCAAAACTACCTGGGATCAACAGTAAATTGATGGTAGTTTCTTTCCCAGTGCATGTTGTTTCATGAATATCCACCGTCTTTGCTGTAGGGTGGGGACTTTTCCTTAGTTTCAAAATCAGAAGAAAAAAAGGACTGAAAAAAGTAATGTGTTAAGAAGGCACTGCACCACATGCATGCCTTTCTCAGCTATATGCATCACTTATTGGTTGCTTCACTTCACAGAAAAATAAAACTAAAAATTGGTTTACAAATGGATGAGCAGCACACATTTTAACATTTTTCGAGCAATTTATATCAACTCACCACCCCATATCAACTCACCCCGGTTTACGGTACGATGTTTTTACTCTTGCTCAAATTCTTTCTCCCTGACTGTTTGCACATTGCTCGTATTTTTTTCTTGCATGAATGTCTTTATACCTGTTTAACACGCACATTTTATTTTCAACAAACGTCTGCTAAGAATACCATTTTTCCTGCCCTGTCACAAGGCCAACTCCTGTCATCACCCTCCCTTCCCCTCCCCCACTCATCACTGGTGGTGACCAACTCCCCCCAACTACAAATCACCCCCACCCCCTCCGCTAGCCCACCCACCCTCCCGTTACTCGGCGGCGCTGTGTAAAACAAACTTAGCCCGACACTGTGACATTGAAAATAACCGGGGACGGTGGGAGGCGAGGGACAGGTCCCAGCACTGAGACGGGACAGACGCGGTCGTTAGGTGGAAGATGTGAGTTCTCTGGTCGGGGAACCTTCAATCTGGGACCGCCGCCGCCCGGGGAGGTCGCAGTGGCGGAGACAGGAGTGGGCCCAAAGGGGCGAGAGGCAGGGAGATCAGCAGAGGCGGATAAAGGACTGAGGTCAAAGGCTGGACTACGGACGAGCACGCCGCACGGGTTTGTTTGATTTTTTTTCTTATTCAATAAGTGGGCAATTACCGGCACGTGCCACTCAAACTTGTGATATTTTTACCGACTTTGTTGATAAGAAATGCGTAGCATTTTATACCCCAATGCTAACAATTCATCGTTTTATTCGCTCCATAGACGCCCGTATGCCGGGGTCTGCAAGCTTCTGTGTTGTCTTCTAAATTTGCCGTTCACAATGCCAGTTTGTCTATGAATTTCATTTTTTACGCATATGAATCGCTAAATTTTATCTAGCTATAACCCTTTCTTCAAACTATCAACGTAAAGATTCCCTTTCGAGCTCTTCATTCTTGCACACGAGTCTCCACTCTATCTCCATTTCTCCCATCCCTCTCCCATTTCGCCCGTCCCGTCCAAAGGTCCCCTCCCTTTCAAGGCTGACCGGCGCGGCGCACCTCCGAAAGGGTGCCGTCATTACAGGGGACAGCGACAGACCACGGGTGACATTTCACCCCTCTCCTCCCCGCCGCCACCCACGGCGCCCTCCCCCCCCCCAGCTGAACAATGGAGCCATCAGGACAGTGGAACGTGTGGTCAAATACCACGAGCTGCTATTGTGATGGTGTGTAAAGAGCGGTGAACGGGTTCCGGCACATGCGATGAGGGTTATTCGGCGGTGACACGTGGATGACAGGTATGAGTGGGATGGTTTGGTGGTATTTCAGCTGGGGTCGATGACTTGGGGTGTGATGAGTTTGTTTTCGCGGATAAAGCGATGGGGTTAGGAATGCACGTCTGTTACTAGAATGACATAAAGTCATATCACGTATGCGTTGTGATCGGCACTATGTACGCTTTGATCTAAGTTTTATGATAAACCAAAAGAGCTCTATTTTTTAGCGGTAGTAAACACTCTTCTTCCGCCCACACAATTCAAAGACATTATGATCCTATTATGATTCCCTGCCCTACTCGATCCTGTTCTCAACTTTCTGAGGCCCAGAGGCCTGAAGTATTTCCGGTCCAGCACCAAGCCTCTCCTACAGGCTTCAACCCGCACTATCATAAGTTGTGTGGGTAGCTCAACCATCACTCTGTTCAACGCGTGTGTTCCGCGCCACTCGATTTCCGATTATCAATGAGCGCTGTCGATGGTGATGATATCAGTTATCGGTGGTGTTCCCACTGTTATCGATAGCCGCCCCGGGAAGCGACCAGAGGAGAGCCCGTGCAATCAACTTGGCTAGATGCTCATTAGGGTGATTACGCCTGACTTAGGCACACATATTGACACTTATTGACCGATTACCGGTGCTAATTGTAGTGAGCCTGCCTTTAAACCATCGCAGCTGCTGAGGATTGTAGGGTGCGGGCCCAAATGGGGTTCCGATGAATTCGAAGTGTGTTTGATGCCAGATTTCAACAGCTTTCAGCAAGTGGTTATATAATTATGCTATGAAATACGCACAATCTCAAGCGGAACGGTAGAATCTGATAGCTATAGCCTCTGCCGAAGCCTGTAACGCTCTCTTTTGAACGGAATCAAGCACAATAATTTTATGTAAGGCCCGCATTACGCTCCATTCAAACTGATCATTCATAAAAAAGGAACTGAATTAGGTGAGTCTCGAAACATCATAATCTCCACAAGTTTACACTCGACAAAAACATGCGTTCCCTACAGTCAATTTGTGAACCGATAATCTCCATTGTACATTTACGATAATGTATTTTTTTCGCCTTAGGTCTACACACACGCCGGATGAGTTGTAAGATCTTTTCCCCGAAGAACAGCGTCAAAGTGCACACGAACTCGTTCAACTCTCGTATATCACAGGTCAGTTTCGCGAGAAAAAAGTTAAACGCTTGACGAAGCTGCTTTCTGGGTTTTCTATAAACGCGTCTTCGGCCGAAAACATCACTGTTCTGCCACCCTATTAGCGTACGGAAGCACACTCGAACAGACTATCTTTCATCCAACACCCGCAGCCAAACTGCTGGCAGCTCGGATATTTGTCGATTGTGCTTGATGAAGACATTTACGACTTACGAACAAGTCCAATACATATCGTAGCGTAGCACAGGCGATAGTTTAAAACCTCATCTTCCCGTTAGTTTAGGTGTGAGCCGGAGTCCACTTTGGCACCATCAAACTCCTATAAAACCCTGCTCTCACCCACGAGCTGCACGATGCAACTCTTTTGAACTGTGAACGGGCGAAAATGGTAGACGGATCAGCCGTTCATAAGATGTTTTTTTGTGTGTCGTATATCATTTTTCAAGTGGCTAGCGATTGTGGAGGAGATAATTGATAGCTTAGAAGTAAAAAAGATATTGATGCGCTGCTTCATGTGAAATCTTGTTCAAACAGCTGCTTCCTGTCAACTGCCAAAATAATGCATCTATAGGATATCATGTACCACCACTTTTAGTTAAACTATCAGCGGAAATATCCCCAGATGTCGTAAAATGAAGCAATAGCCCCATAATAAAAGAGCGTTCTCAAAGACTTGGGATTGCTTTTCTTTCAAATTAAATGGCTATTGACAAAACAAGAAATACCAAATTATCTAGCGCAATCACATCAACGTAGATAATTTCCTAGGCAACGTGATATTTGTGGCATATTTCGGCTCAGTTTCATGGCCTTTTAAGTCTCAATATCATATTCTATATTCTCTTTGCGATTATAATGCTACAGAATGTGGGACATGAAATCGAATGGCCAGTTACGGCCAGTTACGTTTACGAGTGTTTAATATCGCGCTTATCATCGCAACAAACACGAAGCAGTAAATGGAAACAGCGATAGTAAAACCACCACAACTCATTCACCCTTGTAGCTGTTTGATCATATGTCGTTCTGTATTCATGTCCAAGCAAGCAGCACAAGATCACCGCTATAAATCCCAATGGCGGTTGATATTGTGCTTTTGCACGTGTGCATTAAATGGTACTTACAATTAACATGTTTACTGCAAATAATACATTGTCGATTGCATTGATCGAATGGACAGAGCAGTGCGCATACAACATGCGCACTGCATCACTTTCGAATGATCTCAATAAACGACACCTGCTAATGATGTTTGTATGTTTTTTTTTTTTAATTCCTTCTGTAACTCTCAAGCTTTTAAGCTGAAAGCCTCCTCATTACGAGTACTTACTGGCGACAAAACCAGACTCCTGCAAGATCAGACGACAGTCACAAGCATTGGACATTGGACGTTAGCTGTCATTTTGTGCCATTAGTTTTTCTGTTTGCTCACTGACTTTAACGCACTACCAAATTAGCAACGTGAAAATGTCTGGTGTTGAAACGCAGCCGCCGACGTGTACTTATATTTTAACCCTAATCACCAGCATGATCGAAATGGATGTCGTTTGAAAGTCTGTGTCCCAAACTGTCGCCTTGCATGCAACAGCTGAAATGAAAATAACTACCAACACGTGCATTTTCTCTCGTGGCGGCGTCAGACGTTGGTCTGCACGTGCAAAATGACAGCGTTGCCGTAGTCATTTAATCTAACCATGATATATGAGCGGCGTCGTACCACAAACGGACTATTAGTGCGGTCACTGTCTCTCAAAATTGCGCCCAGCCGCGCAGGCGGTCCAGGCGCAATCTGCGCTCTGAGCAAGGCCCTCTACAAGCGCTCTGGGAAGCAGCGTTCATTGTGTGGTGGCATGGGAGGCGAGGGGAGGGGAGTGTGATGAGCGTCTGCGACTGAGAGGTAGTCATGGGCCATTCCATAGACGACCTAGGCAACAGCATGAGGAACTGAGATGCCTAGTAAGCGGCAAGCGCATGAGATACCTACTTGAAATGATTTTCCCTTCACGGTAATTTCATGACACCCATTTTAATTTTTGTTACCTGACTCATTTCGAGGCTCACAATCATATCCTGATTGTTTTTTTTTTTTGGAAGTGTTCGCTGTCGCAGTTTTCATTGAACCTATCTAGCGCCATTTCTCTTAGCCTAACATTCCACTCCGACACCCATAGCAGCCGCCATTGGAGGAATGAAAATTGCTATGACATGATGACGGTTGTGCCACTTCCAACATTCCAACATGATCGTTCTCGGTAGGACAACAAGGAGGCTGTGAGACGGTAACACGAGCAGCGAATTTCCTTCTTCTCAGGAATGGAATATGTGATCTTGAAGGAGGTGAGGTGCAGGTGAAAACATACCACTGGAGGAATGTGACGACGTCCAAAGGCCATAATGGCTTCTCATGACATCCACTCCACAGGTCATCATAGCTGCTTGGTTCAAGCTTCGACTTACGAGTACTGTACAGTGTCGGAAATGGGACAATAATGTTGTATGCCGTATCAGCCTGGATCAAAGCCACTTTTTCTGGCATCGCCAAATGTTCTGATGGATTCTTGCAGAAATCGTGCTGGTGATTGTCATTTGATGGTGGTGATGATATCTGTTGTTTTGGAGGTGATGGTTTTGATTAGTTGGTGTTTTGGTAGAGGTGGTTTTGGTGGTCGTCTCGATGGTTGGTAACAGTTTCGGCGGTGGCGATGGTATAGCTTTTGTGGTGGTGGTGGTGGTTTATGTGACTGTGGTAGATTTAGATATAGTTGGTAGGTTTAGTGAATTTTGGTAGTTAGTCTCGGCGGCGGTAGGCAGCGGTTCCGGCGGCGGGCGGTGCCGGCGGCAGACGCCTGCTCCGGCGTCGACCTGCCCTGTTGCGATCGCTCCTTCCGGGCGGCCAGCGTTTAGTCGTGTAGTGGTAGCTAGCACGCGATTCCCGACCCCGGGCGGTGGCGGTAGCGGCGGCGGTGGCGGTGGCGGCGGCGGCAGCGGCGGTGGCGGCGGCGGCGGCGGCGGTGACTGGTTGGGCGGTGGCGGCAGAGACTGTCGTGGTGGGATGGGATTGACGGTGAAAAGGATGGTGGCAATGGAGTGGTGGTGGCTGTTTGCCAGTCACTGGTGTTACATGAGCGAGCAAAGGCATGTCAGGAACGGATTTTCCTGTTCGCTCAGCATTGTGATCCATTTGTAACACGCATTTACTCTGTTCATGTATCCCCGGTCCATGCTATGGCATGGTTGCCATGTAATTCACAATAGACTTCTTGAATAATCAGTATTACAGCCGAAGCATGTAATAAACTATCGGTTGATTTGATATGCCTAAGTACGAGTATGTCTTCTTATTCAACAGCCCAAAGTCATACCTCTACGGCTGCTTTCCAGTTTCCACGTGCCCTTCCTCCACATTCCAGCCCCTTTGAACCTGACCCCATGTCATCACTGACCCAATGGCCTCCAAACAAGCCCACAAATGTGCGCCTTCCCCTCCCTCCCTCTCCCTCCTCCCATCCCTCTCCACTCGTCAACACCTTTCTGACCAGGTCGCCCGCCCTGATCTTGCTGATAACCCTCCGATGGGCCCTCGACGTGGGGTGCCAGGTCGCAGCGGCAGGGCAGTGGGGGGAGGGGGGAGGGGGGCTCACACAGGACCAACAGACTCAGGTGACATCTTAATTGGACTATCTCAGAGTTGCGAACTGCGCTTGACGCGTGCTGCTCGTTTGAAGAGAGTGTATTGGTGAATGTCCGAATCTTTGAGATCGTTGACTGGCGAGGCGGTTTGGGGGTTCCCCGTGAATGAGGTTACGCTAAACGTTTACCGGTCGCCAAGCAACGCCTTTCGCCCATGGTTGTGATTACCTTCGGCATATGATCTTTAGCGGTTGTTGAGCGGCGCGAAGTTCGACATTATTGGCCGTTTAGCTGTGAACTGTTTCGGAGGCTGGTAGGCGCTTTGCAAAGAAAACGTCATTTCCGTTTAAAACCACCGCAAGTGCGATGATTAGCGCAGAAGGTGAGATTACACCGTTTACAAGCGATGTCTTATGTGCCGTGATTGTAATATTTTACCGTCTCGCCTGATCTGCGATGTTTTACACTCTGGGTGCCAAACGAGCCGTTTGGTTGATGAATTACGACCAATTGCGGCGCACAGCGCTTATCGGTGACGTCAATGCTAAAGGAGAATCTATTTTTAGACCGGTTTGGGACCTCAACGTTCGCGGGGTTGGGGTTCACTGGTTAAATAGGTACTTAGACCTACAAGGACGATTTCGTTACGAAAACCGTCGTTCATGTGATTTCTCTTCAAATGCAAGATCATATCAGTTAGTAGTTGTTAGAAACTGGTATAGAGAATGCACAGAGTGGGTATGGTTCTCCTCAATGACGAGCCCTTATGACCTTACGCAAACCCAAACTTCAAAATAATCAATTGAATAAGTTGACCAGCTTACGCGATGACGGTAACAAAGTTAGAGCACGCGAGAGCTCCTTTCAAAAAGGCGACATTTGATCTTTCAGACAACGTTCCTCTAATAATTATTTAGAAAGACTCCATGACGGTGCATTGTTTTGATGTCTCCGTCCAGCCGAGAGAGGAGAGAGAGAGAGAGAGAGAGAGAGAGAGAGAGAGAGAGAGAGAGAGAGAGAGAGAGAGAGAGAGAGAGAGATAGAGAGAGAGAGAGAGAGAGAGAGAGAGAGAGAGAGAGAGAGAGATAGAGAGAGAGAGAGAGAGAGAGAGAGAGGAGAGAGAGGAGAGAGAGAGGAGAGAGAGAGAGAGA
>NW_024883987.1:0-26912 GCF_019059575.1 Amphibalanus amphitrite | reverse complement strand
AGTGGATGTGACAGGAATTGTAAATTGGACATCCGGAGAGAAAAAGAAATGAGCAGCTAATTGAATTTCTGCAGATCAAATAGTCCTAAGTCTGTAGGCTATTATCTACTGTATTATTTATAGCTATGAATGGACGACAGAACAAATAGGAAATAACACATGTCCATTGCACAATGCACATACCTTATTTCCTATTTCAGGCACTTTTTTTACGTTAGCCTACTGGTAGTGTCAAATGTAATAAATGCGAGCGAGAGCGAAGTGCGAAATGAGTCTTTTCAATGTAGCGACTTTTTAGCATTAGCGGCCCGGGCAGTTACGCTTTTGAGGGACTCAAATATCAGCAACCGTTGGGCTGATTGACCTGCAGACTTTTTTGTTAGGTAGCTTCATTCCTTATACTCCGTGACTGACTGCTCCTGATGCATCTAGGTGACGGTCGTGCCAAGTGCCACGTGAAAAGTCAAGTGTGTCAAAGTTTTTCTACTCAAGTAACGCTTACCTGAGACTGTGCCGGTGACGGCGATCTCCTCCCCGAACCTGCGGAAGGATATGGTGCCCCGTACTCCGCTCCCTGGAGAGGCTCCCTGGAGCACGCACTGCGCCTCCATCGGAACCATCTTTGGCACGTTCTGGAATAGGGGGGGGGGGGGGTGAGTTAGACGGGGAATGGTGAGTGGTGTTAGGAATCACGGTAGATAATGCCAGGGCTTAACTCACGGTCTAGTTAGCGTCCAAGTTTCGGCTGACAGTTCAGGTCTAGTCCCAGTCTGTAAGACTGAGAGTAATTTCTAGTTAGAGAAGGTAAAGTCAGGGTCCAGTCTGAGTATAATCATATCTTGGATCTTAGCGAAGGTCCGAACAGAGATGACGATAGGAATGGAACCATGTTACGGTCAGACGTCTGTTAGTCAGTCGGGTTTACACGTATATCCAACGTTTATTTTCAGGCCCTTCAATGAGAAGTCCTGTTAGAACATCAATTGTTACACAGGAGTTCGCAGCCGATGTAGCTCAAGGAAATTGTTGAGACAAGTGTTCAGGAATTCATTTTTATCATCGGGTTTGGAAATTACTTTCGCAAAGTTTGATAAGTGAAGACTGGTTGTTTAGAGGCAGCATCGAAGGATGAAATTCAAAACTTACGAGTAGTGGTTGATGCAGCCTTTATAAAGATGTAAACTCATAGCCTTTATTGTTGTTGGCAGAAAAGAAGGCAATTTAAGACTTGAAAACCAATTATCGCTTTAGTTTGGATGGTGTGATACATTGCTCACTTCATTTCATTTTAATAACGGGATTTCGTTTCATTTTCATTGAAGGTCACACGTACTCATGTGACGAATGAGTGAAAATAACAAATTCAAGTTTTTAGCAATTTGATTCTCAACATGGTAACCAAAATTAATATTTATTGAAAACCTTTACGACGATATCATAAAATTGTAGCTCCGGATACCGACTACAATCTCAGGGAATCCCATAACTTCAACACCCATAAATACCGATAAAACCGACGTAGTGTCGATTTCGACTGGCAGATCTCCATGGGTCGAAGGACCACCCACTGAGCGACTGTCAGCGCGAATCGCCTCGCGCCGCCCGCGGCCCCGCTCCACCAGTTTATGGGGCCGGTCAGTAAGGTCGATATTGGCGTGCTGTCCCGCAGTAGATTGATCTGGTGGCTCACTAGGATAGCCCTTATCGGCCGACCCGTAGCTGATATTGAGTTGATTCTTGCGCAACAAAGCACAATTTTGCATTGCGGAACAGACCTGAGGCTATGAGAAGCCTTCTGTTGTGTGGAGCGTAGAATTTCGAACTTTCCGGGATTTCCTAAAGAAACAGTCGAATTTAAATACCGTTTCGTTTTAACACTCAATGAAGGAGAAAAATGAATTAATGCATATGATATACGATGATTAATAATGATGAATGTCATTTAGTGTCCACACTAACTATATCTCCTTTGAGGATCGGGTCTCCATTGAATTGTCACGTGCACATCAATGGTAAGTAAATATACCGGGTGGCCCAGAAAAAAACGTTCCGAACTTTGGAGGCCTATATATCAAATACGAGTACAAATAACGAGCCAAAACTTTCATCAAGTTTGCGTCATTTCATTGCGCATTGGTATGCCAAATTATAACACTATACTATCATTTTTAAGCTGGCAATCTTGAGTTGAATTAAGCAAGACGTTTTTGCTTTTTTTGCCGATGTCAAACGATAGTGATGATTGGGTTAGACGTCCCATGTTATAAAAAAGAATAAAAAATAGAGCACGTGAATGAAACCAACACATGTGTTCTTATTTTAAATATTTTTGTCTCGCTTATGTGCCAAATATTCAAATACTGAGCCAAAATGGTGCTCATGGATGTCATTCGTTTCAACACCAAATCATGTTTCCAGCAGGAGTGGCACGGTGCATGGATTACTGCTGATTACCCTCCTTTCAGTAGATCAAACAGTAAATCGACCGGATAAGGAAAACAAACTAAAGCAGACTGGTTCCTGTGCCAGAAGACCACAGAATAGCTTATGAAAAACAACATTGCCAGCAGATGACAAAAAAAAAACTGGTTGAAAAGCTACCTTTTCCCAGTTCCCAGGAATGTCAGCCAGGAAAGCATTTGAGCCACAAGATGGTTAGAAAACTGGAAACTTCTTCCGATGCCGCTAGCACAGAGCCATAGTGGTTGCCTGAGGGAATGTGTCATCCTGAGACCCGAACCATCAATGAGACTAGCTGCCAGTAGAAGTCATGGCTCTAGGCCGCGGTGCCGCGGGGTGAAAGTGACCCGTTCACTCACATTTTTTAGTAAACATCGGAGCAAAAAAGTATTTTTTACATGGCATGCTTGAAACACGAACCGTTTAAAAAGTTATTTACCAAGCACCATGAAAATCACACCATTTACTGAAAATGTGTGCCGCATTAACTATTCGAAGTTTCAATGTTGTATCTTTATCACTTTCTGAGAAATATTGATTTAAAGTTGGGAACGTTTTTTCTGGGCCACCCGGTATTGCGAAATAAGCTGCAAACCTCTCTCTCTCTCTCTCTCTCTCTCTCTCTCTCTCTCTCTCTCTCTCTCTCTCTCTCTCTCTCTCTCTCTCTCTCTCTCTCTCTCTCTCTCTCTCTCTCTCTCTCTCTCTCTCTCTCTCTCTCTCTCTCTCTCTCTCTCTCTCTCTCCCCTTTCTCTCCCTCTCTCCCCTCCCCTCTCTCCCTCCCCCTCTCCCTCTCTACCTCCCCTCTCCCTCTCCACCTCTCCCCTCTTCCTCTCCCTCCTTCCCTCTCTCTCTCTCTCTCTCTCTCTCTCTCTCTCTCTCTCTCTCTCTCTCTCTCTCTCTCTCTCTCTCTCTCTCTCCCTCCTGTCAGCACGTCGTACGTCACTATCGCACGTAGCCAGCACGAATTTCACGCACGGGCACAAACAAGCTCGCTACAAAGTGCTCGGCTGGTCCAGGGCTGGTAATCCCTCAGTAACAACACAGTTGGCTCGCTGCCAAAGGGACCGGCGGATAAAAGCTGCCGACGGGGAGAAGGGGGGAGTAGGGACTCGAGAAGGCAAGATTCGTACTGCAAGACGGTAAGGTATAATGCTTGAGGACTGACAGCAGTTTTGTTTTAAAATATAAAAATATGTAATGAGTATTGACGGCAAAATAGCTTACATCCATGCAAAGAAAAATTTAATCTTGTTGACAAAATGACAAACAAAATAAGCATCATATATGACATGGCTGTAGAACCTGATGGGCTCTGGGCGAGTTCTGCACACATTCGTTGCTGGACCATGTCACTATCAGGTCGTCACAAAGACTCGTACATAAAAAGACACCATTCTGTAATGATATTGCAAAGACATTTTTATAGTAAGAGAAGGACTATTCTCATGGTCGAAAATTTTAAGAGAAGACAAGAATTTTGCTACAACAAAACATCCAAAACCACCACGCAAGTTGTGCTTTCACGGACAAAAACCACTGCTTCATATGTATGGGTGTCTCCTCGTGTAACACGATGTCTCCACCGACCACCCTCCCCTAAGGGGGGGGGGGGGTCGGTGGAGTCGGGGGATCGATTGCTGCCGCGTGGACAGTGTGGTCCAGGGGCCGTCAGAAACCAACGCGGATCACACGAGGACACTGAGAGCAAAGGAGACGCGCCTCGAATTAGAAATGACGTCACCGAAAGAAGCCAGCGCCAGGGGGAAGGGGGGCAGGCCATGCGGTGTGGGGAGGTAGTGGGATGTTGACAAAGGCATGCCAGATGCGGATTGATTTGTTAGTATTGATGAGAGTTGCACCGGACTTGTGATGACTCACTGTCTGTTAGGACCTGCGCCTGTCTAGCGAAAAGTACGAGTAAGTGGATGGGCGCCCGAGGACGGCAGCAGCGGCGGTGCTGTTGGAATCAAAAGCGATCTCCCGTAGTTAGGTGCTGAATTCAGCATCTCCAGCCACCGCCGCTCCCGGTGGGACAGATATTGAATATTTGGTGCGGTCGGAATAGCACACTGCTGAAGATTGATTCCACAGGATGCATTGGATTAGGTTCCAACGGGAAGAAAATACTCTTGTACGGGAGGTTGCGTGCGGACTGCGGAGCTGTTGCATTTCGCTGATGAAGTACGCTTTTGGAAAGAAAGGAGTGTGCACTGTATCAGATTGTTTTTTATACATAGCACTTTTAGAAAGTGCTGTCCAAGCTGATCTGAGATAATGTGAATGAATTGTCCATCTTTGGAAAAAGTGCTTCAAAACAAAGTGGATAACCAGACGGACCTCAAATGGCCCTTACGCTGTCGACAGGCCTGCCTGCCCGTCCGGTTACTATGCCATGCACTGGTATTTGCGCAGGCACTTTGCTATGAATAGTGCATTGAAAATTCATGGTTATTCAGGCAGGGAAAATCCTGGTATTGAAAATTGTGTAAAAGCGAAAGTGTAATTTTAGCTAATGATACAGTTGTGATTAGTTAACCAACTAATATGTATTAGCATACCATATTTCCACTTACGAGCATAATATATTATGGATAACACGGCAACTCACCAGGCGCCAACAGCATGTAAAGTCATTCAATTTAGATAAGCCTGATGCCGCGCTAAATAGAATTGCTAACGGGGCTGAAAGCTGGCAGGCTCCCTTTACCGTTTCCGCACTGTTGAGTGGCATTCTAAGGGAAGGAACACCCCACGGCCTTCCAGTAAATGAAATGGAAGTGGAAAGTTTGATACAGCTTTGGTAGATCGAACCAAAAGAGAATAATATACGGTAGTCCCTTGAACTAGAATTGGACAGACGTTGTGCCATCGGCAGAGTCAGACATAACTGGCATCTAGCGATACGCTCGACTGTTCGACTCTGTTGATTTTGTTGAAAAGCGCTCAGAGTTCTGAGCGTTTTGTTGGACAGCTCTGTTAATGGGAGTTCAGCCAGCTCAGTGCAAAATCTCACACCGTAGCGCGTTATATCAAACTTCCGACTACCGGGCCCTTCCTGGCAGCCGCGAGTGGGGCGCGTCCTGCGCCGATTTTGGCGACGTTCCATCTACCGCGCCATTTCTGTCAACAATCAGCCACGCCCGCCGCATTTACATTCAGCTGGATGCTGAGATGAGATGTTAACACAGCAACACGAATGAAAGCTGTAAGAGTTTATCATATCGCTTAGCGCTGCTCGGCCTGGTACGTTGCCAATAATATACAAGTTCAATAATACGTCCAAAATGAAGAAAGTAGAGGGTAGAATGCGGGAAAATACGCATTGCTTTGAATATCATGAATAATATTCAGATCCGACGCAAGCATATCACATTGTTCCACGTTTTCATTTTTCGCGAGCCATAGAAAGCATGATTCCGTCAATTTCAGAATCCATCAGAACTTTCGTCATATTTCTATAACGGTTTTGTAAAAATCCCACCGTATCCATCCAGCAGTGTTGTACTTTCGCTCTGGCATATCATGTTTACTTCCAATCCCACCTAGCCTATATATCGTAAAATATTCGTATGAAATGCTGACTATACAATTGTAACAAGTACCGAGATAAAGAACTAAAAATGTTGCTATTACGATGAAAGTATACAAGCTCCTATGTAACAACGGTGTGGCTATGAAAGACACGGTTACCTTGTTGTAATGTTTGAAGTGCATGTTTAATCACGTTCCATAAACCTTGGTAAGTTAGTAGGAATACGTTACCGCAGCCAAACCAGTTTACGCTTTAGTGAAATTAACCCGCGCACCGACGCGACGGGGGTCTGCGCCAACTTCGCACCGACGGGGGGGGCGGATGACCGCCCCCCCCCCTGAGATCTCGAGAACGAAGCAAGATAGCGACAAGCGGTAAACGGCATCGGATACGCACGGTCAAGATCTACAATTTTTACTAAGGTCATTTTCAGGTCAGGTCAAAGATGACGTCACAGGGGTCGAAAAAGTCAAAATGGCGGCGCTAGATATTGAGTTTTTCTCGAATAACTTTCGAATTAGTCAAGATAGGAACAAACTAAGGCATCATCGTGATCCTCTCGTCAATCCGCATCGAATGATATACATGTTGACCTCGAAAGGTCAAGGTCAAAGGTTGACCTCAGGTCACGTGACCTCGAGGTCATCATGTATATCATTCGATGCATCTTGACGAGCTGAACACAATGAGACCATCCACGCGGCTGTATCTTGTTCCTGTACGGAGTTATTGGCCAAAAACCTTTGGTGACCTTTGATGACGTCACATGACCTCACAGCTGCCCAACAGCAAAACAGACCTCAAGGTAGTGAAGGTTGATCGTATATGAAGTCATGTATGGTATATGGGGCCATTCCGACCCGTTTTAGTGGTAAAAACAGGGAGTTGATTTTTCCCCCATTGACTTATAATGGGGAGGTCGCGAAATTGACCTGACCTTAGGTCACCCATGGATTATACTTCATCCATGGGTCACCGATATCAAAATTCCGAGATAGGTATAGAAATTGTAGCTACTAATGACCTAATAACATCCTGCGACTTTCAAAGGCCTCCGACATCTACTGTAGCTCTGGCACGGTGACAAAGTTGCAAAAAAGTGACTTGAGGTTGGGTCATTCAAAGTGACCTGGTGACCTGACCTTGAAAGGTAGGAGGTTCAAACTTGCACACCACGTGTAAAATTGATGAGGGAATAGTCATACCAAATTTCGCAGCGCTACGCGCCGCGGTTTTCCCGCTATTCGCGAAAAACCTCAGGGGGGGCGGATATCCGCCCCCCCCCGTCGGTGCGCGGGTTAATTTATCTTCACAATAGGTTCGACTTCGCTAAACCCGTTCAAAGCTCTGAACTTTCCAGTGCTCTGGCCTTGACTGAATTTACTGAATTTACGAGGAAGGCAAATACGCCTGACTTTGACACATCAACATCGTCGTGACAGCGATTTCCAACACGTGCAGTGATGTTTTCCAACTATCTCTTGGTTTTCTTTGTTTCATTGTTTTTCTTTGTTTTCCAACTATCATAATTATGAGTAATAGGCTGTATTTCAATGCTTCTTTTATAAGTAAGAAGATAATTAAATGTAATTGAATAATGCATAAGCCTTACGATGTTGCAACATTTCGCGATTTCGTAATGCTGCCAATGACAATAAATCTTCCCAAAGGAAATACGCTTTCAAAAAGCAGCAACCATTTACTAACAGGTCATGAAGTTTTTGTAAGTTAAGGTCTCCTAGGACACGTGGGCTGCAAATGACCCTTTGATATCCTCTTGCTTTTGGCAATTCACATTGTGACCAATTGACCCTTGCGACAGGGTTGCGACGTTTCGGGCGAGGCAACAATCAGTTTCGACCTCGAATGCGAAAGTGTGACTTTATAGGAAGCACTTATGCGCATGAACTTCCTCATTCTGTTTTATTTATATGTCTTAACAATCTTGACGAACTACTATGCGTCGCATTTCAGCCAGCCCGGAGGCTGCGAAAAACGCCTGCATATTCAACTATGCGTAACTTCTTTATTTTAAAACTGAGGGAAGCATGTAATTAGAAAACAGGACATCTTATCCCTTGATTTTGTTAGCGCTATCCAAATTCATCAGGACGCGCATTTTGCTTATATCTAATGAAGACGGTGATTTTCTATCCGATGTTTGAGTCAAATAAGAGCGAGACATTTGCGCGATCGCAACGGACGACCACGCTGATATTTGATTTCAGAAGATGTTGATTCAGATGACCTGAGTCTCAATTCAGGGTACTGACCGGGGCGCGTTTTTTTCAAACACAGCATGAGCAGTGGACAAGAAAATGGTGCGTTTTATGTTCCGCAAATGGTTCATGATTGCCTCAGCTCTGGAGATGATAACTGAATTACTGTTTCCGTTCTGAGAACTTGTGACACCCTAGAAGAAGAACCGCTGAAGCTTCTTCATTTCCACCAGGCGTGACAGCTGATTACATTGTGAAGTGCGCTGCCGAGATGTCTGCGATCTGGTCACCGTTCCGTTCTGGTGGAGTAAGCCACTGAACATTCTCAAACACCCGAGACTGCCAGTGTTTTGTTTTTACTGCGCAGCTGCGGTGCCCTATCCTTCCGTACCGCGAGTAACGCGCCCGGCGGGAAAACAGTAATCGATATGGGGCAAAAACAGTCCCCGGCGAGACACCGCCGACGGCGCTGCCAATTTACCGGGCACACAAGAAAGCGGCCGCGGCCGATGGCTGAGAGAAACACTTCAACGGGAGGGAGTCGGATGGAATAACTTCCCACTGCAATACGTGCGCTGCAGGTTTATTGGTACTCTGAAATGTGGTTGCAAAATAAGGCCAAGACTGAAAATGCGATATTATGATGAAGATAGATGAACAAAATTGCTACACAAATGCGTCAAATTTGTCTTGCATTAAACTACAAACCAGCGTTTTAATGATAATGAACACATTGTTCTTGCCTAAGTGTTCAAATTATTACATGAGATTATTCTGTTCACATCATCATACATTATGACGCGTTACGCGACATATTTAGTGCCATCAAAAATTAAGCGTTAAAGGTTTCCTGGAACTATAATCAGCACCATATATGCCTTTCATTTACGTGTCCATTGCAGCCCAAGGGTGCGAAGATTAGGTCATCTAGCGCGTGCCACTGACACACATGGACTAGGTAGCAATCGGGGACCAGGGTATATTGATTGAAACTGATACAATTTGGAGCATTAGCGGTATGTATAAAATGACGACTTTCATATGAGCTATCGCTTGAAAAAAAACTATTGCGCCTGTCACTTGAACTTAAAAGAGGAACAACTCTGTCCTGTCAGTACTAAAAACGATCAAACTTCGGGACGACAGAAAAAAAAGGACATCAGACCGTCCGCTTGGCATGCCGCCCGGTAGAAAACGAATGGCATTTTGGCCGCATAACAGCGCAAAATATCACATATCAACTCCATACACAGCAGTCCACTAGCGGGAAGATAGACATGTAGACATGTGTGTATAAATAAGTCGAAGCTTAAAATATCTCCACCGTTTTGTGGCCCACTCAAACGAAAAGGCAGTGTCGGCGGACAGCCACCTCAGCTATGACCGGCCCAGTCAGCTGCCTCGTTTTGCAGACTGTCTCACAAATTTGAAATTCAGCCGCCCACATAACGTACCGCGAGCAATTTCCGTCCGTCACCGAACCCTGTTCATCCGTGCTTAAATAGAGTGGTCGGGCGCACCCTTTGTCTAAGGGAAACTCGGGTCAACGTGGGAGCTTGTAACCTTTGGTGCTTGGTTGAAGACAGACATGTGCAAGGATCCGAGAGCTGGATCTATGATCTCAGTGGATCTCTCGACAAAATAGAGGGGTTGGATCTATGATCCGAGTGGATCTCTCGACAAAATTCAGGGGTTGGATATATGATCCAAATGGATCTCTCGACAAAATTTAGGGGTCGGATCTATGATCTCTGTGGATCCAGCGGGCTAACATTTGTGGAGGACCTATGATCTGTATGGATCTCACGACAACATGTAGCCAATGAAACCCTTATCCTACATAATTGTACACCTTACAGTGCAATACAATTGAGAATTGTCACTTGTGGACATGGTTAAGACCAGTTGTAATCATTAGGTATCATCATTATATTTGAATTTAAATCAACAACATTTTTACTACATTTAAAATAAACCAAGAACATGCACATTGCTACTTTTTGTGACCAATTGTAACTTTTTCATGACAGCACTGATGACAATCTTATCAACAAGCTACAGCCATTTTAATTCAATGAACAAACAGTACAGACAGATGCAGTGGCAGCGGGGCACTGCAGATTTTCATTTTGGTCCCATTCTTCCCATGCAACGCCAGTAGGGCTAATGTTAAAATGCCAAAATCTATGGGGGCACTGTACCCTGGTGCCACCCCCCCCCCCCCCTGTTCCGCCGCCTATGGACAGATGTTAGGAAATCAAACCTGGAAGCCAAATAGGTCAGCTTTGTTATAAATAATCAGCAATCCACTTCTGTCAGGTATGAAATCCCAATCCAGAATGTTCGTATGAGCTATTAGTATGTGCAACACAATTTCGATTTAGTAAGAAAAGCAACCAACCTCTAATACTTTCCTAATAAAATTACAAGTTCAAAAATGGCATCAACTTCTTCAGATTACCTACTTTTGGCATCGTACCACGTGTGGTGCCATGCTGTGCTTTCGTAATGAGAGAGCCTCCCAAAAAAAGGCAAACGAAATTCACAGCTCACTTTTTGGTAATATTGTTTTATTACGTCATTATCGTTTGACCAATGAAAAATCTTAATTTGACTAAAACCGTAATGATTCAAAAAGATTCCCCGTAATAGGCCCTTCAAACTAATGACGTAAGATATTGTGATGCTTTGAAAAGTGAATAAAATAAAGATGCAAGGTGCACACTTGGCTTAGGGCCATATAATAACGTTTCAGCTTACGTTTACGTCATTAAAATAACGCTACAAAGATGATATTCACAAACAATCGTATCGTTAAATTATGTGAGGCAGAAAAAATGAACATTCTTTGGAAAAAAAAACTCCAGACTTTTGAATTTCCAGTTTGATTTTTCATTTATTTTCATTATACTCGAAGGTAGAACGCTTAGCTCATTTGTTATTTGAAATGACGTCACGAGTTCTATTTAGATACTGAATAATCATTTTACGGTAAATATCCAAGGTCATTACAATTGATATTTCGCTTCCCGCTTCCGCAGGCTGTTGAATATTTTTATACTTTTGTTTATATCTCAGTTTATTTTATCAAATATTTCTTTCAATAGATTGAAATACCATTACCTAACCAAGCCACATGTGTCAGTATCATCTTTTATTGTTTATCAATCAATTTTGTTAGCTGGAAACTGGAAAGCCTTATGGTTGTCTAATGCAAGATTGTCTTATCAATATCATTATATGTAGATACTAACATGAATTGTGATGTGGTAGGTACCTAGCAATGTATTGTTCATTAGTCATTACTTTGACTTACCTCTAATAGATGTTAATTCAGATTCAGATTCAGATATGTATTCATCGAGGGTCCACAGCAAAAAGTGGCTTTTCACCTGACACGTAAAGCAGATAAAACCGATAAAACATAGGGTAAGTAGACATGGTATGGCATCATCATAGCACACACAAATCACGCACACGACATTCACACCAATACCACCTCAGTGACGTCTGGTAAGAATCGCGTTTTTTGCCTCTCGACGGAACGATGGCAAATACGGATCCAAGTTCATGTCGTTGAACATCGAGACCCCCCTGATACACAGTCGGCGCCTCCCCGTCTCGGTTCGGGGTCGTGGTTGTGTCAATCTGCCGGCGTGCCTTGTGTTGTGGTCATGTAGGTCGCGGGCTAATGGACCGATGGTTTGACTGATATATTCAGGAGTTCTCGTGGTGATAGCTCGCTGGACTGCGCAGATAGTGTGGTACTCGGCTAACTCATCAGCTCGCAGCCAGCCGAACCGCTCGATGACATCGGAGATGTGGTCACTGCGTCTGCGACCGCTGACGACCCGCGCACAAAAGTTGATGATTTTCTGTACGCGAGTCATCTGTGTCACACCACACGTCCCGTACACACTCATGCAGTACCGCACAATGGAAAGAACCAGGGCCTGCACTACAAACCTCAGTGTGCTGGATGGCATAACGTGACGTGCGTGGGCGAGGGCGATGAGTATACCGGTGCATTTTGAAGTCATGGCGTCAATGTGTGCCTGGTAACTCAGATGACGGTCGAGTTGAATTCCTAAGTTTTTCACAGTCCCGGCATCGCCCACCACAGAGCCGCAGAAGTTAACGGTGACAGTTGGGAGGCCCCTTAACATAGCTGGGGTGCCCAAAACTAACATATGCGTTAATTGTTAATGCAAACTTTTCTGTTGGTAGGTATGTGAACAATCTTCATGTCACTCAATTCTCTCAAGTTGTGACCGTCATGAGCCTCCTTTATTTTGTATTCTGTATAATGTAACTGGATGCCTTTACTAAGATGGCCTTTGTATAAGATTGTTTCTAACCATACTTTGGTATTCATAACTTCTTATGAAAGAAAGTTGTTAACATTTTGAGCACCTATGAGCTATGATCCCAATGGATCTCACGACAAAATTGGGGAGCCAGATCTATGATCCGAGTGGATCTAGCGACAAAATTGAAGGGTCAGATCTATGATCCCAGTAGATCTCTCGACAAAATTGAGGGGTTGGATCTATGATCTGAATGGATCTCGGATCGGGATCCATGGGATCGGATCTCAGATCCATTTTTCCGGATCCAAGCACATGTCTGGTTGAAGACCTGCATAAATTTGGAAGGCGACTTGGGGAGGGCGTTTGTCCACCGATCGCAATTCACAGGCAATGTTTTGTGATGCCCAGCATCGGGTCAGCTGGAAGCGTTGCATCCCCTATCATGTAAATTTCAACGTTTGTGAGGCAGTCGCATACTGTGTGACGTGCTTGTGGTGTTGTTGTGGACGTTGTAAATGATGAATGACTGTCCGTGTCGAGACACAGGGTCGGCAAATTATTGACGCTTAAAGCTTGTTGCATAACTTTTAATAAAGCACACACAAAGCAGTTACATTAATAGTAACACTTTTAATAAAGCTAAATAGATACATAGGTAGCCGGTGCATAGTTAGAAAGTAATATGCAGATAAACACGACATTTATGGACTACGAGTACCTGCAAAATATGTTTGGCATTTTTCTGCTGTCTTGTTTTATGAACACGTGCCTTATCGGCCATTTTTAGGCATTCCCGTGAATATTGTATAAAAAGACGCGCTGCAGCCCGTAAGTTGATAAACTTGCGGCAAGAGGCATATCGTTTGCTTGACTAACACATCGATTGTGAGTTTCACTGTTAGTCGACTTGGCAACTGGCCTCTGAAACATCCGGTCTCTGGAGGTATACTGAAACTGGCTGCCTTTGTGTGCGGCTCGCGGTGAAACAGCCTTTAGTCTTCAGTCAGGTGCGCATGTTTCCGTGGGAATTACCCTGTTGTTTGCCCGCGCCGTGGTTGCAGCTTTCGAGGTACGTTGTGTTTGAATGTACAGCCTCCTTGCTTAACAGAATGAAGCTTGTGAACCCCCTTTACCAATCTTGTAGCGAACTAGCGCTGTTGACATCTATAGTACAGGGTGTCCCATAAGTTCGTTCTCACCTAAATTTTACGTTTTTAGGCTTTCTTGCTTAAAGGCACGCTGAAATTGGTTCGTAACTGAGCTTACATGGTTGCCATGGCTGGTAGAAATATGCTCCACAGTAGCTAATTTCTGTAGACAAAATAGTTTTTGCTAGAGAGCCCGCTTCCTACAGAGACGGCTAACGCCGCAACATAGAGGTCTCCGATACGGGTACGTCTCAGTATTTAGTCAGCACGTGACCATTCGCGACGATTGAGGGTGATTGAGGCCTACCAGTCTGTAGCCAATATCCATCGCTAACTGGACGCACAGTCAGCAAGTGACGCCGATGATTTGTTGGGAGTCAATAACTGCAAGTTTATCCTCTTTCTAGCCAGCCCTCAGGAATGAGCCAAGTGGCCAAAACTGTGTGGCGCCAAAGTGGCCATCAAAAAGGTCAAAGGGTTAGAAAGTTGGTAAACAGACTTTTCAGGATGGATTACCAGCTGTCTAAGAGTGTTCTTTCGGGGTACATAACTCAAGGTGACTTAAGCTTTGCTTACCGGAGGGCTCAAAACAGTCAAAAACGTCTTAAAATGGCCAAACATGAGTTTCGTTATGCCTGAGGCTAAACAAAACTAGAGGGCTGATGACATCAACCAGGTCATCTGGACTAACTAGTCCACGTTCGAGATGAAACACTCGTCCAAACCCGAAAATAACCCCATAAGGGCGAAGGAGGAGGCCTTCATTTCGTCCTGTTATGTTCCTATGCAAAAGGCCAGGGTCACTGTGTTGTGGGGTTATAGGCGTTCTGGAGTTGATCAAGTTACATGTGGCAACCCGGAAACAGTTTTGGGAAGCAGAATGCTTTTCCAAGAACATCTAGGAGGAATTTCAGCCCTCAAGCTGAACTCGAACCGCGAGTATGAACACATTTATAGAGGAGAAAATGGCATCCGGGAGGTCGTAGGCCCATCTTCAGGCAAGACAGTGCATCAGTGCACAGGTCAAGCAAAGCTTAAAAGCGGTGCAAGGAGACTGTGACAGGCGTTTGTGGCAAGATCACATGCCAGGCACCTCATCGGATCAAAATTTCATAAAAATTTGTTGGTTATGCTGAAGTTGAGGCTCGTTGAAGCGTAGCGCTGTTCCAGCCTCGAGGAGCTCACGGCGCATGTCAAGTCAGTCTGGGTTAACTTTAAGCCTGCTATGCAGCCACGATAGGCGTTATCACAAGTGTATTCGCGGCCATTGGGGCGACGTAAGAAAAGAAGAAACCAACTGGCTCCAAGAAGTTTAAATTATCAGTTAGCATGCACCTTTTCCTTGATGTGTAGAGAATTTACCATTAATTGTTAGAGAAAATTGCATTTAAAATCTTCCATTTAGGCTTTTTTCATCGTTTGCACAATATGTTCTTTTACTAAGCTAGATACACTATTTAGAAATAGTTCCCGCATCATCGTCAAGAACAATAGGGAAGGCTTGATGTGAATAAAATAATTTAAACGGTTTGTAATCTATGTGAAGACACTTCTAAAATTGCCTGTAGAAATATTGAAGGCAAAAGTTCAACTTTTTCACAAGACGGATGTCTATAAACCTATTTAACTTGTGACAACTCAGCCGGTATTTCGTCGCCTACAGCCCAGCTTTCCCTAGTGACCGATAGAGGCGCTGCTATCGATGTCCGCCCTTGCCGCCTAACGAAACATGCCGGTTGGCATGCCGCAGCATGTATTCATGTGTTTGCCTATTAAATGGGGAGCACATTGAGGGGTCATAAATATACCAAAACGCAATGTACTCTGTTTCACATGCAAACATAATGTGAGAACGAACTTATGGGACACCCTGTATGTATGTCAACACCTATATAGAATTATCCGTCTCTACTGTTAACGCCAGACCTCTTGAGACCCTAATTTTTCGCGATTATTTTTAAATGCATGGAAGAATTTCAACCAAGCTCAGGACATGGCCGTTTCAAGACCTGCCGAAACTTTTACACTTTAGATATTTTGTCGCCATTTCAATATTTCAGGCACTTCTCATTGACTCGTAATGTTAAATTTCGAGCAAGATATTCACCCGGCGCGGCGTGTAGAGGCTATCACCAGTCAGTCTGCGACACGTTATGACGTCACAGCTAAGCCCCGCCTCTGTGGTCTTGGCCTGCGGCGGTTTCGGGCCGGCGCGCGGTCACTCGCGCTGTGGCGGGGAGCGGGGACGGTCGAGCGGTGCCGAAAGCCGGCGGAGTTGTGCGTAACGTCTTGTCTGACAGTGCCCAAAGAGCGACATGATGACTGAGGAGCCATAAATGCTCAATTCGCATTGCTTCTACAATGCTGATATGTTCGCTGATATTTGTTTTATTTTTCATAAGCTGCAACTGACGGACAGATGGCCTGACATAAGGTTAGGAAATATTCACCCGCCTATGGCGCTGCAGATAATGCGATAATGGGATGTCGGATGTCATCAAGTAGCTCCTGATTTGTACATCGCTATGCACCCATCGACCAGCGCAATAATTAGCTAATTGCCTTCGCTTCACATCATAAGGCTCGCTCGTATTTCACCAAACAGATATCCTACAACGAAAATCGTATGTTAGGAATCGTTAACGTTTTTTCGAAGCATGTGTGAGTAGTAGATTACGGAGTAATGGTCCTCTTGGTCCCATATACCTACAAGAGTCAACAAGAGCCTTACATTTACCTACTTGACGGTCTGCTGCAATTGATTCATAGCACGTGAAACGTCAGCGAAATTCATAGTCCTTTACAGATGGCAGGTGTGTCGTTTGTACAGAGGTCGCTGATGGGCACGGGTCAATGCCGCAGTCGTGGGCGGAGCCTAATGTCATATGACGTATGAAAGCCTCTATCCAGGATGGAAAAACAGTTAACATTACGAGTCAATGACAAGTGCCACAAATATTTAAGTGACAACAAAATGTATTTGAAGAAAAAGTTTCGGCTGGTCTTGAAACAGCTATTTCCTAAATATGGTTGAAATCATTCCACGCATTTTAAAATAATCGCGAAAAATTAGGGTCTCAAGGCGTCTGGCGTTAACAGTAGTTTGTGAAAGTCACACCCAGGGGTCTCTTGTCATCCATCTCTGCCTTAGGGCAGCATGTATTAGGGTCTCTCTATCCTTCTATAGCTTGGGAGGTGCACGTCGGGGGTGTCTCTTCCATGCCACTAGTTTGGAGAGGCCCGCACAATGTAGGGTCTCTATTCTCTGTCCCTACTTTCAGAGAGGCACGTCGCGAGAGGAAACGGGGGTTCCCCCATGCCACTAGTTTTGGGAAGGCCCGCACAACGTAGGGTCCCTCTCCTCCGTCTCTCAGTTTCAGAGAGACACGTCGGGGACGTCGCCGTCTGATGAGCGCGTCCGACAATAAATAAGACGGCCCTGTCAGCGCCGACTAAAGTTTAGACCTCTACGACCGCCTGTCGCCGCGAGCCGTAAATGTCACCCGTGTCGTTGGACGGGCTGATTTGGTGGCGGCGACTCTTTTGCAGCGACCCGAATGGCGTCGAAGGCGACGTCCGACGGAAAAAACGGCCCAACTCGGGCGGTCGTCGGGCGCGACGGGCGCGGAGAGGGGATGTAAATCGGACGGATGGGGTCGTAACCCGACACTCAGCCCGGCTGCATTATCGAAATGTGTCCGAGGATGAGTTAGCCTTTGTTGGAGGGTTTTGACTTTTAGGTCCGGGTGTTTTTCATTTTGAGACTGCTATTACAATGGCTCTGCTGATGATCTGCTAAGTGCGCCACAAGAATAAAACATTAGCTATATAAAAATGCATTGAGGGAAGGCCTAGCAAAATAGATGAAGAGTGAATGTAACTTTTGAAATCAGACTAGCCTCGTTTAGGAGGAAGACTCTTGCTTCATTGGTACGGGCAGAAACGATAGGAGTTTATATCGCCATTCATAATGTGGCGATATAAATAATATCGCCATAATGTTTTTAACCCGCGCCCTGATGGGGTCTGCCGAGCAACGCGGTCTGATGGGGGGGATTTTGCCCCCCCCCCCTCCTAAGATCTCGAGAACCACGCAACATAGCGACAAGCGGCAAACGGCTTTGGATAGCCCCAACGGGGAACTACCTTGTGACCCAATTTCATTGACCTCGGTCAAACCGATGACGTCACAGGTCAGGTCAAAGGTCGAATTTTTACCGTTTACAGGCATTTCAAGAAATGCGTTGTAAAATCGAGTAAAATGCATTTCATTGAAAATCATCGATGGGGAAATGTTCGTCAAACACATACTTTGCTATTTGAGGTCACCGATGCCAGGTCAGGTCACAGAGGTCAGGGCACTGAGGGTCATAAATTAGAAATATCATGTGATGCATGTTTTATGTTCCATTTTATATGCCAAATGCGATTATGTGGGACAGGCAGCCCTTGGGGTCAGTTGAGATTATGTTTTGGTGAAGGTCAGGTCAAGGTCAGGTCAAGGTCAGGTCAAGGTCAGGTCAAATTAGGTCAAATTTCAAATTTATATTTTTGCATAAAATGGGTATCGATTCGATGCAACTCGTCACGGGGAGTTCAATGGTGGTCTCCGTTTTGCGCTACGTGGTCTAGAATCGCTAAAAATTGAGTTAAAAAATTTGACGACATTAATTTTTAACAGTTTTTTTTCGCTATAACTTAGCCAAAAAAAGAGGTATTGATCTAAAATTTGGTATGTATATCGAAGAGCGCAAGGACTATCACATACCTATATTCCGTTTTTTTCGAAATTAAAAAAATGGATGTGTTGGATTTTTTCTAATTTTATTTTATTTTTGGGGGTAAAAATCCCACAATTTCGAAAAATTCGAGATAGCAGTTTTGTAGCGCCGTCTTTTCTCTACACAACCACATAAAGAACTTTAAAATTGCTTGTTAACTGTAGAATTGGTGAGCGTTTCAAGATGTCATGTTTTTTGCTCATTTTTACTCGAACATGACCTCAGTTTGACCTCAATAACTCCTGACCCGAGGTGACCTGTGACTTGAAATTTTGTGTGAAGGTGTCAAATTGATGCCCAGTAAGGTACCCAAAATTTGGCGGCGCCTATTTAAGAAAAACCACAGGGGGGCCAAAATGCCCCCCCCCCCATCAGGGCGCGGATTAATCTTCATCATATTAGAAAACTTGTTATTGCTCTTTGAATAAAAGTTAATAAAGCAATATGAATAGAAAATACTGGGAACCACTGAAAGTTCTTGCTCTTTCTTGCGCAAGAACTTTCAGTGTGTTATCTTGCGCACTATCTTGCGCTTGTATCAATCTTGTGTTTATCTCTGTGGTGAGCCGCCTTCACATCAGTGGATTTTCTTGATAGACCTGAACCAAAACAAGTATATATTGATAGAGACAAGTAGAAAAACACGGAACAAATAGTGCATGTTCCGGAACACGGAACAAATAGTGCAAAACATGCACTATTTGTTCCGTGTTTTTCAAAACAAGTATGTCGTTCAACCCCGTATACAGCAGGTGTCTCGGATGAGATTTCATTTGTGGCTGACCTTTCCTGGCGATACATTGGTCTGCTCTGATGAAATGACCTGGTCTCAGAGGTCACTCAGGCCATACCGCGCGGCGTGGAGGATTTACCATTTACCGGCTGGCCGGACGTAAAATCACAGTGGTGGGTAAATACTTCATTCACAGTGGACTGTAGATAAAGTTCATGAGGGTCAACAGAAAAAGGTCAGGCCGGCTTCGGCATCGAAGACTGTCTTCAATAATGCCTTCTCGGGCATTATTTTGCATTTTGCGAAAGGCCGTAATCCATATGGGCTATGGAGCACAACCAAGCTGTATGGAAAGTAAATTGATAAGAAACCGAGGTCGAAGTGACTGATATCTAGGTTTTTGGGTGCGTATCTTTATTTCTTTGTTTTCGAACATCATTATTATGAGTAATAGGCCGTATTTCAGTGCTTAACCCGCGCCCGGCTGGGGGTCCTGGATTTCCACGCCCTGCTGGGGGGGGGGGTGTTTGAACACCCCCCCCCTTTGTAACTCGGCTCCTGGGCCACGTAGCGATACGCGGAAGGCGGCGTTCGAAAGAGCGTCAAAAATAATGACGAAATCACTTCGGTCAATTTTTTGGTCAGGTCAAAGGTCAGGTCACCAGAGGTCATTGAAGGCAAAATTTCGCCGATTTCCAGGTCGAATATCTAAAATTTCCAAGAAGCCAACGCATAACTCGGGAACCAATAGAGCTACAGCACCGCGGAAAAGCGCATTCGATAGCCATATTAACGCCCTTTCTGAATAATATCTCCGATTTGACCTAACGCCAACGGTTTTGCCTGCAGGGGGCAAAAACTGCAAAAATAGCCGATTTTTTCGGAAACAGTTTTTCGGCAATAACTTTTGACCCAAGCCTTGTACGAGCTTACTTTTACCGGCATCGTGTTCCTCTCGTCAAGACGCATCGAATGAACTATAACTTGACCTTGAAAGGTCAACTTGAAAATTTAACCTCAGGTCAAGGTCATGACCTGACCGGAAAGGGTCATGTTGTATATCAGTCGATCCGTATCGTCGAGATGAACACATCTAAGACGTTTTCATCGCTCTAGCATGCCCCTATCAAAAGTTATTTGCGAAAAACTGTTAGATACCATTCGTGACCTAAGATGACCTCAGGGCATAAACAAGGGTCACGGACACCATTTTCATGTTCAGTGTGTCTAAACCACTTGTAATTCGGTGTTTGGGAGTATCTATAATGTCTTTCGTCCAAAAGAGGCGCATTTCAATTTTCTCCCTTTGACTTATAATGGGGAGGTCGCAAAATTGACCTGACCTTAGGTCATCGATATCAAAATTCTGAGATAGATATTTTGTACATGCTGTTGCTCTTAGCAATCGCTGAAAGTTTCAAAGAGATCGGTCACTCAGTGTAGCTATGACAGACATTGAAACTGTTTATGAGGTGAGGTCACTTCAAGTGACCTGGTGACCTGACCTTGAATGACCTTGGTCTGAAATTTTCACAACATGTGTAGAATTGATGTATGATAAGGTGCCGTTTTTTGAGATATTCGCGAAAAACCACAAGGGGGGTGTTCAAACACCCCCCAGCAGGGCGCGGGTTAATAAGTAAAAAGATAATTAAATGTAAATCAAAATAGTGATAAATGATGTGCGCGTCACCTTTCCGTGGCATTACCTTACATCATTAACTAATGTTCGCGTTGTTCTCCTGACTTAATGAAGTCAATTCAAAGAACACATAACATAAATACCCTGACATGCGTTGATTATTATTGGGTTTCATATCGGCATATCGCGTGACGTATTGTGCAATGTGCAGTCAGATGCGTGACCTTAAAATTTGTAATTAAGCACCACAGGTTTCAGCCGAAATCATATACTAGGTCGTTCAATAAGTAAGGTAAAATCGCATTTATTTCAGTCCACCTTTGGTGTAACGACATGAAACTTGCAACATATCTTAACTGAAATATTGTCTTCAAAATGGCTATAAGCATTTGGTGGCAGGTCCCATCGGTCAACCACCCCAGCCTTCAGAACTCGCACCTACTTCCAATCACCGGTTAGGCGCACGTGCTTATCTCAGCACTTCATCAAGCACTGAAAACCCGCTCGGAAAACTCCTTATTGATGTGTTTTGCCATGTCTTTTTTATTTTCCCGATTGCCTCATCGTAAAAAGTTACTCCCAGAAACAGAACGTCTTCCGGCGATCCGAACAGATTGAAGCTGGACGTCGCCAGATCAGGGCTATACTCCAGCATTCCTGTACTGACAGAGCAAAGCCGCCCCCGCACTGATGCCTAGTCGAGCATCCTTCTGTTGTTGAGTAAACTCTTTTGGTATCCATCTCAGGCAGACCTTGAAAATATCTAGCTTATCTGATGACGCCTGTAGCTGATTCGACATAACACTTCACTCCATAAATGAAGTCAGTCGCGCGAATGCCTTGGGTCTCCATCATCACCTCGCTGACTTCACGGGTTGTGCCAGATCCAGAGGGTCCTGCAAGCATAGGTCTGCCTGTCGTAGAATTTTGTCTCTTACACTGCCGTATCACTACCCACTGCCCTCCACTAGCATTGTTAATGGCCATATGGCGTCATCAGGGTACGATTTGCTGCCGACGCCAGTTTTGAGATGAACTCGAGGCTCACCTGACAAAACGGCACTTCCCAAACGGAACGGTGCTGTATCAGTGTTTTCATACCGACCATGTTCGGACAATTTTTCAAACTCCTAAAAACGGTTGGATACGTTGTGTAGCAAATTTTTCGTAGATTCAGATGACATATTTTATTTTGCTCAACTTGTTGAAGTTAATGTTAGTTAATGTTAATGTAATGTTAGTTAGTTAAATAATAAAAGTTAATGAGCTATGGCACATTTTACCTTACTTTTTGAACGACCTAGTAGAAGTCTGTAAGTGAAAGCTTTCCTGAAAATGTTTTTTATCTTTAATTATGATCATGCACATAGGAAGTCTGAACAGGGAAGAAATGTACATATGTGATGCTATAAATAGTCTATTTTTTTCTTGCAAAGCACCAGCAAGAATGCTTGCTGGTGACTGTATGCATACAGTCGATACGCTTACACGCAAGGTTAACAAATCAGAACAAAATAAAACCTCGTATAGCACATTGAAGTGGAGATCTAGAGCGACATTAGTATATCTTTCAAAAAACGCCTGCGTATACATACCCAGGTCTCAGCGACACTGAGAAAAATATTCACTCCAAATAAAAGAGCAAACTGGTTCCATTTTTAACCCTGAGTTTAGAGTACAATTACTCCACTCTAGAGTAGTCCACCTACCTACGGTGTAACGGTTACATGAATATTTTACTCACTGGACTGGAAGAGATGCAAATACTAATGCATGGCTTTCTGAGCCATCTGTAATCCATCAAACATAGCTTGATGAGTTACTCACCTGGTCACTACTGGGGACGGCAAAGTGTCCCACCATTACTCACCAGCGTCCCACGGTCCACCAGTACCCACCTGGTCACTGCTGGGGACGGAAAAGCGTCCCACTAGACCTCCCATCAGTACTCACCTGGTCACTACTGGGGAAGGCAAAGTGTCCCACCAGGCCTCCCACCAGTACCCACCTGGTCACTACTGGGGACGGCAAAGTGTCCCACTAACACCTCCCATCAGTACCCACCTGATCACTGCTGGGGACGGCAAAGTGTCCCACTGACACCTCCCATCAGTACCCACCTGATCACTGCTGGGGACAGCAAAGTGTCCCACCAGGCCTCCCACCACGGCTCCGACCAGCAGTGCCGCCGTCACCGACACCGTCAGCTTTATGTCCACCATGTTCAGCAACTGACTGTTCCTCTCTCACAGCAGTGTTATCTTCTTACCGACTGACTGTTTCTCGCTTACAGCAGTGTAATCTTCTGGCCGCTGGCCGCTGACCGATCACAGCAATGTTATCTTCTGATCGCTAGACGCTTTAAGTTGACAGAGCTCGTTGATATCGCTGTGCTATCCACAGACTGATTCAATTGAGCATACAGTCCAGCTTTTTTTAGGTTTCACTCGCTTCTAACAGTTTTACCCAGACTGTCAAGACTGAGCTGAGAATCAAGTTCTTCTGGTCTTCAGTAAAGTCCAGCAACACTTCAACATGCGCGTTCCGATGACTCTTATTGCTAAGATGGTCACCTCTGACGGGAAGCGGTATTGTAGGTCACCTGGTTGTACCGATGAAAAACGTTAGCTCAGAGCTCTGAGGGCCGTGGAGCGTCGTCACCGCCGTCGTCGCCGTCGTGTCGCCGACTGGTGCTGACTGGACCGACGGGTGCCGACTAGAGAGAGGGGGGAGGGAGAGGGGAGGGGGACCTCTGTCGAGGTGCTGACGCCGCCGGGGACACCTCACACAACGCTACGGCACTGCCGGCCCAACCACTGACGTTGACAAACAGGACGGCGCCGGTAGTGTGAAACGCACGGCAGGGCAGCGTCATAAATAGAAACGGCTGAAAGCTACGCCGGCAAGCATGAGACGAAATGAGGCATTGAGATTCTGTCCAGTTATCGATGAACCCTGCATTGTTAACCCTCGCCCATGTAGGGGGGGGGGGTTGGTGCAACCCCCCCTGAGGTTTTTCGGAAATAGTGCAAAAACGGCGGCGCGCAGCGCCGCCAAATTTTGGGTACCTTATGGGGCAAACCTTGCGCATCTTTTGATAAAAAAAATTTGACCGGGTCATGTCAGGTCACGGAGTTATGACGTCACAAAGGGAACAGCCTCCGGCCGGATTTTCACAAACTGAGTGCCAACGCCCGAGGTTTCCTGCCGGTGGTACGGACATCGGTTGATGGATCGTAATGAAACTTCCCATGCATGTTGGGGCAAGTATTGGCTATCATATGGTATAAGAAACTTGACCGGGTCAGGTCAGGTCACGGAGCTATGACGTCACAAGAGGAACAGCGTCCGGTACTATTTTTGAAAAGCGCCCGAACCACTATTTTGCTAATTCTTGTCACCTCAATGGGAATATGCAGCAATATTAGCTTCTATAGGGAGCAAATGAACATCGCAAATCCAAAAATGCAATCAGATTTCAAAAATTTAAATTTTGATTTTTCGAATTTCTGCCGCCGACTGTGACCTTGCCGACTTCCGGCGCTCCCAACGCGCCATTTTTGGAACTAGGGAAACGAAATACATACCAAACGATAGAGAATTGATCAAGGAACACGATAGTGAAGGTTTCAAGTCGATATCTCCCACCGTTTTGCCGCAATCGCCGCGGAAAATTTGAAAAAGTCTATTTTTCCGAAAATTTGACCTTTGACCGGTCAAAAGTAGGTCAAATGTTGACCTAGGACCAAAAAATATACCACCAATCGCGAGATCTCGGCGAGAGCAATCCGTTGGTCTTTTCCGCTAAGCTCTACGACGCTCCGTTTTCAAACGCCAAGGGGGGGTCGCACCAACCCCCCCCCCTGCATGGGCGAAGGTGGCAGATCGCCGTTTACGGGCGAGGGTTAAGCTTTGCCATAGTGTAATAAATGTTTTTTTTTATTACAGTACTATGGCCTTGCCTCAAATGATTTCCCTCACACATTGAAAATAAGCTTTGAACACAAATGAGATACGGCAATTTTCCTATTATATCTTTTTATAGCGCAAATAAAAGTTATTTTCATCATCGTGGTTGTGTTGATGCCTGGTAATTATTTTGCTGCTTGCAGTTTGTGATTGATTTAGGAGCAGAATAATTATTTCGTAAGCAAATTGATTCTTCCTTGGATAAAAAAGATGCTCCGAAAAGACGTTCAGCAGACAAGCCGCGTGCGACTTGCCGTGTTCAGGGTGATGCCCTAGCCGTCTCTTGCCACGTAGCAAAACAAAATTATGCAAGTAGGCTTATGACAACTGTGGTAAGGACATATGAAAGCGACAAGAATCTAGCACTGTTAATAGAGCTTTTACGAGGGGGCAGTCTCAAAACTTCTGGAGTGGACGACGTACCTTATGCAAATACAGCTGACATGCAAATTGCTACGGAATCCATTTCGTAGTTCCTACGTTATTCTATTATTTTCCTTAATACGCTACCGAAACATCCCAATTACGCTACGAAACGGTACTGACAGCTACGGGTTACCGAAAACTTCAAAATAACGTAACGTAGGCCAACTCTGCTGAGATTTTTGCGTTATATTGAAAAGACTTCGCTTCGCTCGCTGCGCTCGCTCGCTCGTAATAACATCGATGTAACATCGATTATTCGCTGATGACCGTTTGACCTAAAATTTAGCCTCTATCTCTGTTTTCCCATTGAAGTGAGACATCACCTCACTTGTGATAACGTAATTTGCTATAATAACGTTGGATTCCCCGATTTAGATATAAGAAAATATGAGCGTATTATATGTATGTGGTTAATTAAGGTTCTTTTGTACTTTTGGTAGGTATCTCGGTGGTGTCTTCTTCCGTACGCATAAGCCATTGTGAAACAAGCTGAGACGTCATAACCACGGTGGTCATTACTGGATAAAAGCAGTTGCGATGCGGGAGTGAACTTTTTCGGTCTATCAGCAGCTTTTTTCAGCCCAGCTGACATGCATGGCATAAACATTGATCTATTCAATAGAACTCGTAGAGAGTTTAAGGTCTGACCACGCACTTCAGAATGCCCCAGCTACCACGAGGGTCTGGGTCAATAGCGTGATTTTCTTTTGAGGAAGACTCGTCGCTCGGTATTCTTGACTGCCCTAACAGAAGACGTGCGGTGCCTTTTCTCAGAATACGTCGATTTCAATCGAGAATATTCGCCTCAACAGTCGGATGTCCCAGGGCGTTCTGACACAAATTTGAACATACCTCGACTCAGAATGCTCCGTTGAGTAAAAAAGGTAAAAAACGGGTGAAAAAGAGAAGATGAAGATGAAAACATGAATAAGACGCAGGTAAGGTAACACGTTCTGACACTGGACGTAAAAGCATTCATTCAGAGATTAGAATTCCGCACGAGACACCGCGTCCCCTGAGGAACAAAGGCTACGGATCAGTGGTGTTTAAAAATTCACATGACCACGAGCACAAGCCTAGCGTGACCGCGTGCTCTGTCAACGACCTGCCGCTTACGGGGTGGGTTGGTGATGGTCTCCAGAATTTAGATGAGGACGCTGGTACCAGAGAAGTGCAGTACATTACCCACATCTTTGAAAATGTATCGCCTAGAGGTTAGCTAAACGCATGGAAATGCGATCGCGTAGGTCACATAATTTTTCACGAAGAACGTTCTGACGAAGACATTTTTTCACGAAGAACAAATACCTCTCACATAGTTTGTATTGAGGTTTAGAGGATTTCTGAGCGCGTGTAAGTACGTCAGCAGATATTTTTATCAAATGAGAACTTTCGAAAGCTCCCATTAAATAAAATAATAGCTGGTGTTCAATTATGTCTTCTATAACTATGGTTCCTCTACCCCTTTGCCTAAGCGATTCTGTCCTATTGCCACTGTTTCTGAGCAGAGTCTGTACCTATCTCATTCTCTATCCCTCCATTCATATCCTCTTTGTCTGGTCACGGCCTGCCCCTCCCTCTCTACCTCAGCAGGCTCCATTCGGCTCCCTATGCTCCTCTCTCTCTCTCTCTCTCTCTCTCTCTCTCTCTCTCTCTCTCTCTCTCTCTCTCTCTCTCTTCTCTCTCTCTCTT
>NW_024883986.1:0-30938 GCF_019059575.1 Amphibalanus amphitrite | reverse complement strand
TCAATGGTTAGCGGTCGGGAGGCAGAGTTGTGCTTTGCAAGTTGGAATAATTTTGGTAAACGACCCTGCAATCCATTGTTCAGTAATGAAGCTCAGCAACTGGAGCTTACACTGGATAAGTCTTGTGTTTTGGTGTAAACCATGCATGGCCTCTGCAGGTAGGGGACATAACCCATCCCGCCCGTAACGGGAGCCTCCCAGCAGCAGCAGCACAGCACAACTCAGCGCTCTGCCGCCCAGAATCTGAACACGTTCGTTTCGCTCGTTCTTACACGATGCCGAGCCGGTCACCCACCTTGGCTCGCACGTTCTCAAAACGAGGCCGGGTTTACAAGTGAGAAGCAGATTAAGAACACGTCAGTCTGGGGGTAGGAGAGCGGCCTCAGACGGTCGTAGTCCTCCTGGCCGGCCGTATCCCACAGACCGAGGTTGATGGGCTTGCCGTCCACCATCACATTGGCAGAGTAGTTGTCGAACCTGATGGACGGAACGGTGGCCGTCAGTGGCTTGAATGGGGGAGTGGGCATGGGGAGGAGACAGGAGACAGGGCGTGGTACAGAGCAGGGGGCCTAGAGAAATAATGCAATCGATAAGCAAGTCAATTGGGCATGCCCTTTGTATGATTTATAAAACAGTGCAAGGCATTAGAGTAACAGGACAGCCAGGCATATAAAACTTTGACCAAAGAGCATACTAAACAACCAAATGTAAGGGGCTTCATTGATAATATGCAGTCAATATCCATCTTTCTTTTATTACTTTTTCTTTTCTTCTTTCTTTGATCATTGACAACTGTGTCATTCACACTATATACCAAAAATTATTTTATATGCATTTATGAAGTCTACAATCTGTCCAGAGAGTAAAACTAGCTTTTCAAGCTATATAATAACAAAACAACACAAGAACTTACACAGTAGGGATATACTCCCCAGGGAAGGCATTTGTAGTATAACTGATCAGGAGACATGTTTTACCAACAGCTCTGTAAAGAGAAAACAATGCAGTGATTAGGGCATACAATACAACACCATAATGATATGTACCTGTCCTACACACATCATTATATTGTGTTTGTAGCAGGTAACAAGTCAAATCTAGCCTACTTCACTTGATGTTGCTATGAAACAATTCATCTTGTTCTGACTTGTGGCATTGTTGGCTACTTCATTTGTTTTCAGAAGTGGTTTGGCACTGAATACATTTGTTCACTCAATTTAGAATGCAAAAGAGCAAAACCTGAACCTGAGAAAATCAATGTAAGAACCAAGAATAAAATGAAAGTTTGATTACGGAGCGAGCGAAGCGAGCGTAGTCTTTCCTTAGATTAACGGAAATTTCTGAGTATGAGCGGCCGGCCGGCCGGCCGGCCGGCCGTGGTCACGCTTTTGCGAGGCTTATATCTCAGCAACCACTTGACCGATTTACATGCGGTAATTTTTGTAGGGTAGCTTCATTCCTTCTACCAAGTATTGCACTATTCCCGATGCATGTGGGTGACCCCTTAAGCACGTGCCACGTGCAAAACGAAGAGGTGTCACTTTTGCAATTGTTGCAATATCTCGGTAACTACTGGGCCGATTGCGCTGAGAGTTGGCATGTAGGTAGGCACCCACTAGGCAATGCATATCCATGTGCCAGAGTTGGGGTGCTGCTGCACGTGCGCACGTGCAGGGGTCGTTTCCAGATCTCGAGAACGGCTGGACCGATTGCGCTCAAATTTGGTACACGGTTACGGAGCAGTTAGTAGGGTGCCGTGCACAAGTCAGTTGGGACCCATTTTGCACGTGCACACGTGCAGGGTGCCGCTTCCAGATCTCGAGAACGGCTGGGCCGATTGTGCTCAAATTTGGCACATCGCTAGAGACCGGTTAGTAGGGTGCCGTGCACAAGTCAGTTGGAGGTACCCCTAGAAATTTCGCACATGCAAGGCTCACCCTCTCGCTCGCTCCGTTAGTCGCCCCAAAAGGCGCTATACTGGTAACCAGTAATTTGAAACTATCGCGAAAAGCTATCACATATTCTAAATTTAAGCTTGTGCCTATTATAAACTAAATTATCAATAGCTGAATATGCAGGGCATGTTAGGCTTTTGCTCATTATTTATAAATGAACCAGAACAATAACCAAAGCCTGTGTTCTGGTTCATAAACAAGAAACAAATACCATTTAGTGAGATAATGTCCATTCAAGCTCATATCACGTTTTATGTATCTCAATATTTATTGAGAAACATGCTATATTTGATACTGCACAAGGCAATTAATGTTTCAGTTGCAAACTGCTTTGTAACCTTCAGCAAATTACCTATTATACATGCTTAAGGATTAGCATCTTTAAAACCCAAGCAATCATCAGACACACGTGGATCCCTTATATCTTGAAAAATAAAGAAAATGCATTAGGAACGAACAAATTAATAAAACCAAAATTCATGCAAGGCTTAGTCACACCCCACCACAAATGCCGCAGCCCCACCTTACGAACAAACCAAGCCTAATGTTATAAAGAGAAGAGCTTACCCGTCTCCAACTACTACACATTTGATAGCTTGCATTTTGGCCTAGCTGATTTGGTCGAATTTGAACTAAACAACCAATTGATCATGAAGAATCAGCGCAATACATAACAACAACACATGCACCGCAAATGCCGACAAACACAACCACTGACATCCGCGCCGCATATTTACGTCTGGACAACGAGTTGCGGGGAAAAGTGCTGATTGTGTTGCAGTTTTAGGAGCCGGTGATTAGGCTGGATTTTTGGGTTACTTTTTCGTTCCGATTCATGTATTTCATAGTGTTTGGCTTTTGAATATTTTAGTTCTTTCAGATAAATATTACTTGCGTTACAACTTTTGTAAAAACGTTTCATTTTTTATAAGCCGACGTTCAGAGTCCTAAAAATACATCAGCACTACAATCATTGTAAACAAACAAATGGAGCACCACTTGGCTCTGTTCCAAGGCCATTTTTTAGTTTATCTGGTGGTTTTCTTGCTCTTGTACGTCGTTTTGTTGGATGTTTTGAATCCCTTAAGATTGACTTATATCATATTTAAGAAGCATGTTGACTGAAAACCAAAACAATCTGAAGTATCCAGGAGGCTGACAGAGGTCCTGACTACTGAGCAATATCAATATCAAGTTGAACAAGTTATGAAATTTTGGTTGATAAACGCAAGTTGATTGGGCTCATATATCAGCAAGAAAAAGCAAAATTAAAAGAGCTTATTGTCCAAAAACAAGCTATAATATTACAGACCTTGGAGGCTGGAGCAATACTGAAGAGCACACTGAGCAGGATCGTGCCAGAAAATGTTGACTGATGAGCGCATATTGATGTATTGGTATGAATATTGAATGATAACTTACAACAGCAAGATAAATTAGTGCTAACTATCAAGTTAGAATCTAGAATGAATGGACTTGGGCAGTTTTACTATGCTTAGATGCTATGCAGATTGTAATGTGCATCAGGTACTCAGTGTCTGGCAAATGAAACATGTGATCATTCCATTGCTACTGGAGGAGAAAGCTTGGATCACTAAATCCACTGTATGTTGATTTTGATGTTAATCATCATCACTGTATTTCTTGAAAAAAGGATTGTAGTAAAATTGTCAATGTGACAATCCATGCAACGATGTGATCATATTATGTGTTCATAGTCATTCGTCACGAATGATTCGTGATAGTCATTATTGGTCCAATATACAATGGCAAAGCTCTCAGTCTCAGCGTTTCTTCCTGTGGATGGCCAGCAGTGACTCAGAGCTTAGAAGTATTAGTTTTCTTCACAGGGCTGGGATAAAAAGTACTGAGGGTAATCTTCCACCAAGGAACTCTACTTTGACATGGTATGAGATGTAGGCACAAGTAGGTAGGTGCTCAGTTCCTATAGTCAGTAGTTGTGTATGTTTAGTCGGGTTAGCTTAGATCAGATTGTTAGTTTTTTAATTTGCCACATGTCCATAAAAATGTGACCTGAGCAATGAGAATACCTGAACCTGACTAACCTGACAGCTGACCTAACCTCAATCATCACACATATTTGCAGCCTACCCAAGACCTGCATGGCAGTAGCACCCAGTTATGGGTAGGTACTCACCCTAACTCAATCTTACCTGCTAACCTTCAACTTGCCAAAAGTTAGCTCACATTGCCAAGCTGTGTCCAGGGAAACAGTCAACTGAGGAACTGGCTCATTGGGTGGCTGGTGTGAGTCTGTGCATTTAAAGTGTTTCTTCTCTGAAGCTGCTCTGCACTGCTGTATGTCATGTTAGATGCTCAGAAAATGTGGGAAATGATTACTAAGCTACTTTAGTGCTTTGTTAATGCTCGAGACATGAACAAGTACAGATCCTGCGACCTGCAGGGTACAGCTATGAGTTAGGTGCTAGGTGAGTATGTTATGTGAATGTGCTGTTACCTGTTTGACCGTAAGTATACAAACAAGCACTGGGTCACAGTTATATTCAATCTCCACATAAACATACAACAAAAACGGCCATATAGCCTAACTCCGAACACACCACAGATAACTTAAGCCTTTGAAGGCACAAAAATGTTTTGATTAACAGGACAGGTTTACAATATATCCTCTGTCCTTGGGGGATCTTGCTGCCAAGTTGAGGTATGATGACTGAACTTCAGGATTGATCAACCTTTTCTTAGCCACTGCTTATATACTAGAAAGACCAAATGCTTGTTTGTTTTGATTTACAGGACATGTATACAATATATCCTCTGTCCTTGGGGGATCTTGCTGCCAAGTTGAGGTACGATGACTGAAGTTCAGGATTGATCAACCTTTTCTTAGCCACTGGCCCACTGAATAAACGAGAAAGACCAAATGCTTGTTTGTAAACTGCGTTGAAAATTTAATGATCCACCTTCAATTCTGACATGAAGGCACAAATGAAATAGTTCCCTCTGCTTTTGGAATACACAAAGCAAAATATTTAATAAATTTTAGTGGATGGACAAGAGCAATTAGCATAGCTTTCCCTCAAGTTAACTTCTGGCACTGTTGATGAATTACACTGACGCTTATTCGCTTCATATTTTGTAACAAACGCGCTAGAATTGCAATATAACAGCACTATATGCTTCTTGACAAAATGCAATAGTATTAAAAATTTAGCCCTGATGGCATTCATTCTTGGTGGAAACGTAATTACAAAATATTTTGTAGTAACTTTTAAATTCCGGCCGAAAACAGTGCACGGTTTAAAAAAGAATCATTCCAATGACGGTCCATTCTTGCGGTCCTGAAATCGCCACTATTTCCGGCCTCTCCAACGCAACTCGTTGTCCAGACGTAAATATGCATCCGCGCCGGAAACGTACCAAAGGAGACTACTAGGTTGTGACCACTAAAATAAAGTAGCAGTATTTTGCTGAAATCATAACAAAATCGTTCGCAAAATTTCAATCGTTGACAGGTAAATGCTCAAAAGCGTAGAAGCCATGCCTGTAGTAGGTGCAGATGCACCCACTGTAACCTCCAATGGCTGCAGATAATGTATTCTGCACCCACAAAATTTGGAGCAAAGACCCCTTTACTTTACAACACTACCTACCTACCTACATCCACGGTGACTATAAATACGGTGATCTCATCTGGATTTGGTCACGTGATCATTTTCGAGCGCAGCGCACGTGCAGTTGTGGCGAGGGCACTTCCAGAAATTCTGGATCCATGCGATTTTGGAGCCAATGTAAAGTCTATGGGGAAATGGTTCATTTTTATTTGTTTTTCTTATCACACCTAAACTTTCAAGTTTTTCTCAAAGATACACCCTGATTCATGTGTAGAATTGATTGGTCTTTCATATGGTATCAATTTTAGATTTTTATCGGATAATTTCAAAAACTACTTACCATTTAAACTACAAAAAGAGGTGATTGCGGCTAAGCATTGCGACAGCCATGTCATGTCATTGGGAAATTACGATTTCTTGTGCATCTTCATTTTAACTGTTCTCGAAGCCAGTACCTACTGGATGATTCATGCGTAGAATTTGTTGAACTTTTGTCTTTTGTCACTGTTAATGCCTTTATGAAATAATTCATCAAATCATTTCGCCCCGGCCGACATGAACGCCGCTGTGAGCCGGTTTTGGCGTCGGGGAGAGAGAGAGAGAGAGAGAGAGAGAGAGAGAGAGAGAGAGAGAGAGAGAGAGAGAGAGAGAGAGAGAGAGGGGACGGGGACGGGGACGGGGACGGGGACGGGGACGGGGACGGGGACGGAGACGGAGACGGAGACGGAGACGGAGACGGAGACGGAGACGGAGACGGAGACGGAGACGGAGACGGAGACGGAGACGGAGACGGAGACGGAGACGGAGACGGAGACGAGAGAGAGAGAGAGAGAGAGAGAGAGAGAGAGAGAGAGAGAGAGAGAGAGAGAGAGAAGACCAGGGGCCATCGGTGAGGCGGCGTACCCGCGCGGGAGCTCCACGCCAGGTACTGGGAGCGGGCTCGCCTTTTCCTCGTAGTGACCCATCAAGGCTGGGCGGCGGCGGTACTAGTTTCGCAAGGGACAGACATGGAGCGACTCGGGACTCGTCTCAGTCCGGCCGCTACCCAGCCGCCCGCCGCGCCTGGCCGGGCAGCTGCTTCGCCGGCCGGGTGGCGCAGGCGGCCCTCCCGGCTCCCGCCCGTCTGGGATGCGCTCCCCAACCGCAGGGCGTCGGCGGCGCCCAAGAGGCATAAGAATAACGGCGGTGCTGCGGGCGGCTTGTGGGGTGACGGTGCCGCGCTCCTTCCCCGGCTCCTCGCCGTCCGTCCCCTCTCCCCGATGCCGTTTTCTTCCAGGGGAGGCGCCCCGGCCGCCGTGCCGGGGCGTAGCGCAGTCTGTGCTTTAAGTACAGCAAGATATTCACCCAGGCTAGATTAAGGTCACAACAACCTAGGATTAAGGGTGGCTACAGACTTTAGACTTAATGCAGACTTAACATGAAGGTATTATATATGCAACTAAATGACACACATGGTATTTGTTCTAACCTTCTCAACAGAAAGTGAACATGTCAGGACAGCACCCCTCGATGACCATTATACTCAAGGGGTGTAGGCACTGATTCCCCAGGGGTGAAGTGATAGGAGCACAAACATGAGTCACTAGTTGGCTCTGTGTCTTTCCTCCTGCAGGAAAAAATATATGTGTGATGCCCAATGTGAGGTAACTGCATATTATAAAGCTGGAAATATTGTACAAAGTTATGACAACACAAGCAAACTATGCATGTTACTGCTCTTGTTCTTGCTATATTGATATGAGACCTCACAAGACACAAAATATGCATGGTAAAAAGGGAGCAACAATACATTTGAAATGTAGCTTGTCATTAAAATGATCATGAATTTCACTACATCAAAAGTGAATGAAATTAAGTGATAATCAAAGACTGGAAAAGAAGATCAGCATAACTACATAATATGTCTTGTTTCCAAATCTAAAGTATGATCCTCAATGTTGCAAAAGTTGGTTGACTTTAACAATAACTTTGAATAAAAAAACAACATATGGTAAACAGTCACACTTCAAGGAAATCGCAAGATCCATCCAACCTTTGACATGCCCTGTTTGGAATGCTGTTAACATGCTATGATCTTCACAGAATAGGTAAAATCAACTCAAAATATTACATTCTTTTATTACAAATCATATCTTTCCATGAACTTCATTATTGTGACTGCAGAGCTCATTCAGTCAATCAGAGACTGTGCAGAGACTTCATCATTCAAACAATCTGAGAATCAATGTGCAGAGACTAACACTTTAAAATCTAGTGACATTTCACAAACATCTTTTATGCTACAAGCTTATGCTTACCAAACACTTTTTCATGACTCAAATATGGTGGTGTTTACTTTAAGTGAAAACATTCATCCAGCACTAAGCAGATTATTTCTAAGCTCCACAAAGTCCCAATTTCTGTTATATTTCGCTTGGAGTCACTTCATAGTTTGAACTCAAAGTGCCTTGTGGATTTACCTCAGTTATGTAGGTAAATCCACAAGGATTGATGGGCTTTACCTCAGTTATGTAGCTGCTCCCTCAATTTAAGTTTCTCGTTAAATTTCACTGAGGCGTTGCAAGATGGGCTGTAGCCAAATTCACTTCCCTGTTCGGCTGATGCTCACAATACCTGGACATTTTTTAATTCCAATTTTTGTAGCTGTTAACAATTGCTGAAGGCCCAAGTACCTAGACAACAATGACTTTACAGAGGAAACCCCTGGCTGTGTTTCACGGGCGCGCTGGCGCTGCCAGCGCAATCTGTGAGCTAGCGTCAACCTCTGGTAGTGTTGGAGGTATAGGCTTGTTGATGTCTCTATGGAAATCAAAAGTGGCTGGCAAGTGTCGCGAAACACCACCCTTATTTTTGCACAATAATGGTATGATAACTGTTGCTGCAAGAAAATATAAGGTGAAGTGAAGACGTGAAGTAAAATCAGGTCAGACATTAATATATACCCAAAAATAGCAGTGTATGGAGTACCTATATTCACATTACCAATAATATGATGCACAACAGGCCATAGAAAAACAGGTGAATATGGAATTGTAACCCAATTTCAATATCAACATGGCACTTGGCATTAAAGGGACCCTCCCACCTTCAAAAAAGTTAATGAATTGGCATAAAAGTGATGTAGCGTGAATCACAAAGAGCGAAAATGAACATCTACCAAATTTTACCGGAAAATATTCACCCGTTTTCGAGATATAAGACTTTTATTTTTGTTTACTTTTTGGGAATTCCGCTGTTTCTATGACGTCACATAAAGGTTTTCTTTACGTCGGCATTTGGAAGCATTAGTTTGGTATCAAAGTACGACAAATATTGCGCGAATGATGCGTTTATCTTATCAAGGTCAATATATGATGGCCAATAAAGGATTCCAGGACCAGGCATTTCCAGGCATTCCAGGCATTCCAGGCATTTCTTCGTATCGCAATTCTTCGTCTGCAAATCTTCGTCAGGGCATTTATTCGTATCGCATTACTTTGTCTCGCATCAGGGTATATGAAAATCGGCTCGCATTTCTTCTTCAACGCAAATATATGCAAGAGTAAGCATTGAGGGACAAATAAATGCACCGACGAAGATTTGTAGACGAAGAAATGCGGACGAAAAATTGTGCTACGAAGAAATGTCATGCGAGGATTCGTTCGGGTACCATGACATTTATGTGATTTCAAAGTCAAGGTTCACAGCTGATCTGCTAAATCAAGCCAAGAATCCAAACTATCAAAAAACTATAAATATTTGTTTGTCTGTCACAGAGGTCTCAAGCAATATAAGGTTGACATATGTTGAATCAAAATCTACTGCCACAACTCACATCTCCTGCCTTAGTGTATCATTGTTGTTTTAACTTGCTTTCAAGAGAAACAGAAGCCAGTATCTGATATCACTTCAGATGATTGTTTCAAGATCTGAGTTCAAATGGAAATAAAAGCAAGATCAAGATGAAACAGGGATTATTGCTGTTAAAGTAGTTTGGCCATGATACAACAAGCACATAAATCATTAGCCAAATCAAATACTGGTTGGTTTGTCAAGATGTTTGTTGTCTGTCGTCTGTCGAGCTGCTATGAACACTGAACGCTCTCACTCTTACTTTAAAGAGAATAGTTTAAGTTGAATGGTAGTGAGCTGTAATTAGACAAAGCAGCTATTCAGTGCTCACATCAAGCCAGGCTAGGAAATGGCATCAACTGTGGTGGGAGGAAGCAGGTTCGGCAGCCCTATGTTGTAAACTTCTGTTGTGTCTTGTGTTTGATCAACTGATGTTTTCTGCTCTGTTTTGTGCAGTGATAGTAGCAGGTAACTGCATGCTTGTCAAATTATGTGAATAAACGAATTCATAACATTGCATTTTTCTCTCCATGCCAGGAACAAGTAAGATGTTGTAGAAAATGTAATAGAGGGCTGCATTGCTGATTTTGCACTTTATCAGAGCTTTATTTAGAATTGCTTTCCTGAAAGCTACACACAGGCCACAGCACTGAAATTCACAATGTCATAGCTTTTGGCAGAAAAAAAGAAAACTTTCCTAGGTAAAATTGGCTGAAAGTATGGCAGAGCAGGTCTTGATGCGTATGCCCATCCGTGTGCTTGCCGAAGCCGAACTGACTGCAACACATTAACTCTGACCCACCATGGTGGCTGGCATATCCTGAACTTTCACCACTCTAAACAAGACAACTTTCAGCCCTCAGCATTGTATTAAAACACTGTACATGACACTCAAAATTTGTTTCAGTGTCATCCACGGACAACATCAGTCGCCATTCACCAGGCCAGTAAAAACAGAATAGATAATAGCTTCAAACCCATGTAGTCAGAGTTACTAGGTCTGCACCTCAAAACAAAATCCAGGTGACATTCACCACGCCAGTAAAAAACAGGTACTTAGGTAACCTAACAGCTTCAAATCTGGTAACATGTTGGTCGGACTTTACACTACCATATTTACATGGAATAATATGATACCAAACAATAGTGCAACCATTCTGGACAACAAAAGTGTATGATAAAATTAATTTAGAATACTTTGGCAGCATGATTTACGAGCACAGGCAGGTGTTACCTACCAGCCTTCTCAATGCTCGTAAAACCAACATTGTAGTTTTGATTTTACCTTACTGATAGCACACTTGGCTGCAATGGCACATTTAATTTAATACTGTGAAAAGACCAGTTATAACCACTTCACAAGCACAATTGCACCTCATGCCGACACATAGACCCGGGAACAGGGGGGGCAGCGGGGGCGCTTGCCCCCCCAACTTGAGAGCCGAGGGGGCGGCGCCCCCTCAACTTTGAGGCAGAGTGAAAGGATCTTTCCTCCCTTTTCCGGACTTCTTTCCTTCTTGTTTCCTTTATACATCTAAACATCAACACACGGCGTTTTCCTAGCCATCTGAATGGTTTTTGCTGCATACAGCAGTACCTATCGATTTGACAACATCTGCTTTTGTCATCCCGCTTTGGTTTGGGCCTGGCCTTGGCCATAAGTTTGGCAGGCCAGATTTTACATATACTGGATTATTTTGAGTCAACTTTGAGAAATACATAACGTACAACGGTGATAAAATCGTTGCAATAGGTATAACACAGTTTACCCGCTCCGGGACGGTGTGAGGGAGGGGTGTGGGGCAATGAGTACACCGACGTGGCGCCCTCGGAAGGCCGGTATGGGATCAAAGCTCAGCGACACTAAGAGCCTGTGTGCTGCCTTCGGTTATCGGTAGCACCCTCAGAATCACCGGCGTAGGGCCCTCAGAGCCGCCGGTAAGGGGCCTTTAGAGGCACTGGTGTGGGGCCGCCGCCATGCAGGTGCCGGTGTGGGCGCTCAGAGGTGCTAGTGTGATTCTCTCAGAAGCGCCGGTGAGGGTCCTTACAGGCGTTGCTGTGGGCCCTCATAGACGCTGGTGTGGAGCCGTTAAACACGGGTGTGGGGTCTTTAGAGCTGCTGACGCGAACCCTCTACAAGCCGGCAGGGGGTTCTCAGTGACCGGCAAGGGGCCCTTAGGCCGGCAGAAGAAGTATTGTGGGGCCCTTAGAGACCAGCATGGTACTGTCAGACGCCGGCGGGGCCGTCAGGGCTCAGAGTCACCGGTGTGGGGCCCTCAAAAGTCACCAGTGGGTGGTGGAGGATGCGCAGGTGTTGACTGTTGGGTCCTCAGAGCCGCCGATATAGGGCTTAGGCACTGGTGTAGACTGTAAGCATAGACACTCCGAGTTGGGGCCTGGGGGTGTGAAACACTTAGAGACACCGGTGTGGGCCCTCATAAGCGCCGATGAGAGCCCCACAGTTGCCATTATGGGGCCCTCAGAAAAATAAGTGTGTGACCATCACATGCGGGAAATGCCCCTAGAACTGGCCCCTCATAGGCCGGTAAGAACTCTCAGAGGCCAGAAACGGGCCTCTGGAGACCACTGAGTGGCCCTTAAAATCTACAAGAGGCCCTCAGAAGCCGGCGTGGGGCCCTTATGGAGATCTTAGTGTGGTTATTTAGGGCCCATGAGGTGCTCTAACGAGCCCCATGGGCCCTTCCGAGTTGAAACATGGCTTTCGTTAACCCTCAGCGGCCAAATGGCGCCGCAGGGCCTCTCGGACCCGAGGGTCCCTTTGAACCCGATGGGGGGTACGTGTCCCCTTAGACCCCTAGCTACGCCACTGCTTCATATGCATCATGTCAGGATTTTAGGCTCGCCCCCCCAACTTGAAAATCGTTCCCGGGCCCCTGTGCCGACATCCTTTTCCAAAGACAGTCAGCAGCGTCTTTCGTCAAAACTGGAAGATCAATCCCCTTTCAACTTTAACATCAAAAATATTTCTTCATGGTGTGATCTCCATATGGAAACCTTGCAGGAAAAGAATTAATGTCAATTGTCAGCTCTTCAAATTTCTTTGGACTTAAACTTGCAGTACCATATCCAGTTTGCTTTGATATTTTGTTTTTTATTCCATGTTGAAGTTGAACACCAAGCTCCAGATATAGCAGGCAGCTTGATCATCTTCGGCCTTGGTATAATATCAGTCCAAGTTCCAGTGGTGGGTATCTTCTAATATTCAAATTAAAATGAAAAGCAATAGGCTTTCTCAGCGCCGACGACGGATTTCACGTTGATAAAAAAGGGAGCTCAAGGTCAGCAAAACTCGGGTTCAAGGAATGGCGGGCGTTGAAATGACTGCTGACGTCATAAAAAAACCGCTAATGGTTAAGAGATAGGGACTACGCTGGTCCCACCCTGCAAGTAAAGGGAAGAAATTTCTTGAACACCATAAAGCTGCGGGGTTTGCGACCAGGATAAATGGTGGTTTCTGAGCCTGGCCGCAAACTTGGCTATCTCAACTCAAAACTAATGTTAAGGTGGGATGGTCCCTTTAACAGTAAAACACAAAGTTTTTGATGTTAAATCAACAGAGAAAACTCCTGAACATAAACAAAATGATCAGAATGTATAATAAGGATAAAAGTATAAATAAAAATCGACGAATCAGCCTATCATCGCACTTACACATTCACCACTCCCCATTCCACGCACAGATTGTTTACCCCTTGGCTTACCCCGTGTTCGCAGTCTCCCGGACGACGAAGATTCTAAACGCCGTCCGACCAATCACGTTCAAGATCAGCGGGGCTTGGCCGCGGTTCTCGAACGTCATTGGCCAGATTACGCAGAATCTTAGTCGTCAGCAAAACGTTGAACACGGGGTTATATTTTTCGCTATGGTAACAAAAGCGCCAGAATTGACTACCAGAATTGGATCCGAAGGTCAAATGGGTCACGTGACTGTGCAGTTCAGATGGACAACACCTGCCTACATCTACATGCCATGCATTCCATTACATTTTGCGGTAGACAAGTCACAGTTCCGTAAATTATTTACGTCAATACCTTGAAATGGGATTTTGGGATGCTTTTCTGCCATGGTGGTCCCCCTTGAAGCAGTCACAATTTGAGCCTTCCCCTGAAACCGTTTTCTAATAGGTATGTACATACCTATGCATATTACAAAGTCGAGAGGGAACACGATAGGTCCGGTGCCGCTCCTTACCGCCCCCCCCCCCCCCCGCTCCACCGGGCATCGGCCATATGGTTGGATTTTTGCACCCATGCATCCACAATGTTTTAGTCCTTCCTACGTCCATATGCTCTATCTCTATATTCGTGCATTACTTTTTATGCCTATGTAGTGTACCTACTCCCTGTGAAAAGATAACATGGAAAGATCCCATGCCGATGTCCCACCATCCAGGGGCTGGGGGTTGTTTTGGGGAGGGGTCGTTTTAACCCTCGCCGGCAAAGGCCATTTTGAGTCCTTCGACGGCACAAGGGGGGGGGGGGTATACGACCCCGGCACAGCTCGCAACAAATGCCCGAGATTAGCCGCATTGATACAGTCGCTCGTTGGTATCAAGTGCTTCGGAAATGGCAGCCACTACCTATACGAAATTCGTGCAGAAGGCGTATGCTCGTATATAGGCCCTAGTTCAGAAGCCATGTAGAACCGTTTTTCACATTCATTATTCGAGAATAAACTGTGCCCGAAGGAATATTGCTAACATGTCTGTGAGTACCTATCGGAATCGAACATATTCTTATTAGAAATGCTTCTTTTTTCCTACAGCAACAAACATATTTTCATCATTACAGACCCATTGGATTCATAGTTGCCCGTCTTACCCCAAACTCAATGTCAGAATTTCAGTACGATTTTTCTCTGTGGACAATGTGATGCAGACAAAGCGAATCCGCAGTAAATGAACACTGGTGGCATATGAGTGTACCACTGACAGGGGCCTGGGAACGATTTTCAAGTTGGGGGGGTGGGGGCGAGCCTAAAATACCTGACATGATGCACATGAAACAGTGGCGTAGCTAGGGGTCTAAGGGGACACGTACCCTCCCCCCCATCGGGTTCAAAGGGACCTTCGGGTCCGAGGGCCATGCGGCGCCATTTGACCACTGAAGGTCAAACCGCTGACCGCCCCATGGGGCTCGTTAGAGCACCTCATAGGCCCTAAATAGCCACACTAAGATCTCCATAAGGGCCCCACGCTGGCTTCTGAGCGCCTCTTGCGCCTTTTCAGGGCACCTCGGTGGTCTCCAAAGGCCCGTTACTGGCCTCTGAGAGTCCTTACCGGCCTGAGGGGCCAGTTCTAGGGACATTTCCCGCCTGTGATGGTCCCACACTTATTTTCTGAGGGCCCAATAACCCGCGAGTTTCTGGGGGGGGGGGGCGTTAAACGCCCCCACTTTTTTTGCCGGGCCATAGCATGGCGCACCAAATTTTGGGTACCTGTAGGGAATTGATTGAAGTTTATTGTGACAAAGTTTCAAAAAAAATCGGTCGGAAAATTTTTGAGATATCGAGGTTTTAGTGACGTCATGATTTCTGAGTTTTCGACCAAAAACGGCATATGTTCAAAAAATCATATAAAATCACAGAATATACATAAAGACATGCCGTAAAAGCCATTAGACTGCCAATACCATGAACAATCAAATGGCTATCTCGATTATTGAGTATCGTCCCGCATTTTCCAAAATCTTGAACTGAATCTTGGCAATTTCTCGTGTCTACTTCACGACCATGATACATGAATTTCTTAAATTGAACTTTTTTAGCCAAACGCGTACATACCTATATGATAAAATGAATGTCACCATCGTGTTCTACGCCCGAAATTGCTCATAAAACATGTGTCACAGGCTGCGAATATCAGTTTTTATTTTCGGGGATATGTGCCTGCCCGGTTGACCTGACCTTGACCCTGACCTATGCTTGACTGACCCCTGCATGGAGCTGACACTCTTGTAGGCCTTATATGATGGATTGTGCACCGTTTTGACAGAGTTTATGACGAGAGGCGCCCATTGCGAAGTCCTGAAGTCCATGCTACTGAAAGCCCGATTTCAGGTGTTTGACCTGACCTTGACCTGACCTGTGACCTCAAAATTCAACTTTAACCCGCGACCGCCTGGGGGGGTCGGATCCGACCCCCCCTCCGTTTTTCTTGAATAACTCATGAACCACTTTCGCTATCTACTTGAAACTTGGCATACATGGGCGGCGCCACCGGGGGGGACGGGGGGGACAGGTCCCCCGCTATCGAAAGTTAGGGGGGTACAGTACCCCCTATCGGCGAGGCCCGTTCAATAGTTGATAATAATGCATTGTAGAGTTATCCGTCGCATTTAATGCATCGTTGGTTAATCAAGGCAGGTTCTGAATAAAGATTGCTGTTGTGATGTATCGCAGGGGGTCCTGGCCATCTGCAAAAGGTGTGGAGCTGTGATGCCTGTAGTTATAAGGTGATCGGCAGGGCCTCGGGGATCGTGCCCCCCCCCCCTTTTTGGGGCGCCAGGCAGGGTTATTACCTCCCCACCCCACTGCCAGACCCCATTGCCGACAAAACCAAGTTTACTGAAATTCCATAGATTTCCGCTACTATATGGATATTTTCCATTCCTAATTAGTCGAATTCAAGCATGGCAGTTCTACCACAGGAACCATTTGAAATCTATGCCATTTAACCCCAGCACTTGTGGGGAGAAGTGTTCGGATAGATCACAGGTAGGACCAAAAAAAGCACGCAGTAGCCCAAGACCTTATAATTGGGTAGCATCGGCTCCCTCTTGTCAAGGGGTTCGATAGCACTCGTTTTTTTCTGCAAAACTAAGTTCGGTCGGCGACCGAACGGCTGGGGGTCTAATCGAGCCAACCCCCCCCCCCCCACTCCCCTTCTTACGTCAGCGGCTGTGAAAATCGGAATCCTACCCTGGGGCATTTCACCTGCAGAGGTCGCCGGACCTGAGACCCTTTCACGCATTTTTTTTTCAACGATGCATGCGCTCGTTTTTCCCGCGAAGCTCTTGGTAAGTAAAATCCATCAGAAAGTGTGATCAAATAATGGCTGGTGACCTTCCATGACCTAGCATGACCTTTTGAGTGACCACCGATGACATGACCACTGACGGCTAGCCATTAGCTGCACCCTGCCCGTTGCATATGGATCAGGTGGTGGTGGTGATGTCATGATTCTGAAATTATATTGCAGTTTTGGCGCACTTGTCAGAGCAGAAGACATTCCCACTTTTCCTCCATGACTATATAATGATGGTGAAGCCATGAAGCTGACCAGACGTAAGATTGAAAATTTGAAAGTACGAAACGTAAGAATGGTTGGCACTGCTACTCATCATACCTAAGTAATTCGCAGCTTGTAGGAAACCAGCTTTGAGTTGGCAAGACTGCAAATTTTGATTTAGAGGCAAGGATGCTTGAAAAGGTGATCGATCTTAGGTGTCCTAGGATAAGTTTGGAAACGGGATGCACCATTCGATGTGTTTTGGGCTTTACCAAGTTTCGCGGCGTAACGTGCCTCGTTTTTTTTTTTTTTTGCATACACGATCAGTATCTACTTTTGGGATTTTCGATCAGGCAGGTCCCCGTCCCCCCTATCGAAAACCCGTGGCGCCGCCCCTGTTGGCATACCTTCTCCCCCATCAATTTGACGTCTCCTGTGCAATTTTTAAGAAAAAATTTCCAAAATTTTTTGAGATATATCGATTTTAGTGATGTAACTACATGGCGTTTTTAGTCAAAAAGTGGTAAATGTTTGAAAAATCGCCAAAAATCAGGGTTTTAAGCAAATTGCAAATTAAGGACATGAAAAGACGCAGCTCAACGAGTTCTTTAAAATGGCTATCTCGGATTTTCCATAAAATGCTTTTTTTACCCCTAAAAATTCAAAAAACTACATTTTTTGGAAAACAGCTAATAAAATCCAAAATTTTGGGAATTTCCAAAAAAAACGGAATAAATGTTGTAGAGCTCTATTAGAACATTAGATGCCCCAAATTTCAACTTTCTATCTTGATTTTTGACCCCCAAATTGTAAAAAATAGCTCCAACATGCATAGGGCATGGTGACGTCATAAGCATTTTCGTGAATTAGAGGCACTTCTGAACATCGCATGTGAAAACAAATGGCACCACTAGATTCCTGGGACAAAGCTCGTCTAGAAAAGTGTATTTTCATGTCAAAAATAAAAAATTGAAAAAATTGACTTTTTTTCTTAGCCCTCCTTTAGTTATGTAGGGTAGGGGAGAGTGGGGTAAGATGCCCAGGGTGGGAAAGACGCCCCACCCCCTCTAGCGGCGAAACAAAGAATCGGACCTGGAAATTAATGTTCTTAGCGTAAAGCGGAAGCCTGCCTTGTTAACTGCACAAAAAATTGCGAAGCTCAGTTGGGCAACGGCTGGCTGATGATTGCATGTTTTTTATTTGCTGCTTTCAAAAAATATTTTGGTGCCAGAACATTGTAAATATCAAAGAAGGTAAATAATTTTTGCGTCCCTTGCTATAGTCGTGATACATGCGTGTACTGTGTCCCAAACAGTTTGTTTCAGGATGTAGTTTTATGGCTAACAAATTGTACTGATTTAATGTTACTTCGGTACTTTGGGGTAAGATGCCCCCTGTCCTGATGGGGAAAGACGCCCCCCTAAATCCGTAGGCTGTCCTTCAAACAGCCCGTCAAATGATTTATTACATACCTGTGATGTAAACAAAAGCCGATCTGGGACTATTGAGAGTCCAGTACGGTCGGGTGCTCCCCATGCCGGCCTCTCGGCCCACATAGCGACTTTTTCGGCGGCATCTGACTCTGAGAGCCCTCACGACGGCCTCTGTGGGCCCCATTATTGGCTTCAGGGCCCCTCACGACATCCTTTGAGGGCTCCCACGTTGGCCCCACGGGCCGCGCTGGCATCGGAGGTCCCCACGATGGGCTCGAGGGCCCTCAAGCATCATGAAGACCTATAAGAGCCCCACAGTGGTCTCCGAACGCCACCACGGAGGCTCGTTTGGCCGCGCTGGACTATGATGGCCCTAACGGTGACCTCTGAAGCCCCTTACGACTACTTTTGAGGGCCCTTATGATGACGTTTGGTGTCTACTGCAGGCTCGAAGGGACTACTGATTCGTTCAGGCGATTCACGTGCCCATTTATGTCACTTATAGTGCAGGGGGCATCTTTCCCAACGTCAGGGGGTGTCTTTCCCACCCTGTGGGGTAAGATGCCCCCTTTCACTTCTTCAGGAAAATGCTTAATAGCGAAAAAAGTTATAATATTTCAGGCACGAAAGTGTGATATTTTTGGAGAAAAATGATGTCGGCTTCAGTTGAAACCCCAAGTTTTTGCTTTCCCATCGTCATTTTCGAATAATATATGACATAGCAAAACCCTGGGCATCTTTCCCCACTCTCCCCTATAAACGATTTTTTATGCTTTCAATGCACACTTATCACCAGCACAGTGACTTGGGGTCACATATAACCATTACCATCGGATTCGGCGTGAAAAATAAGCCATAAAACATGTGTCGCACGCCCATGTAGCAGAAATTGAAAACCGTGACCTTTCGTGACCTGACCTGACCTTGACCCGTACTTAGTATGACCCCTATACGCACATGGTACCTTCACTAGGCCTTTGAGGTCATTTTTGGTGAGTTTCGAGCAGCAGCTATCGATTCCGCTGTCCGTAAGCCTAATCATGCAAAACCCCTGAATTTGACCTTTGACCTGACCTTGACCCGAAAGTTGACCTCAATCTTAAAATCTTAAGAGTGCTTTGGGAAGGTCTCGTAGAGACCTTTCGAACGCCGCCTCGCGGGGCTCGACACGACCATTGGTTCTCGAGATAACAGGGGGGGGTCGGATCCGACCCCCCCCCCCAGGCTGTCGTGGGTACGGAAATAGCCCAGGCGGTGCCGGGTTAAAGTACTCATCTGAAGCGTCTCGTCGCGTTCTTTCGTTTGCCGCCTCGTGCGTTTCGCTGCGCCTATTGGTTCTCGAGTTATCGACTGGGGAGTGGGGACGTTTAACGCCCCCCCCCCCCCCCAGCAAACGGTGGGTGGCGAAATACCCCAGCAACTGCCGGGATAACGGCAACTATGGGGCCCTCATCGGCGCCTATGAGGGCCCACACCAGTGTCTCTGAGGGTTTCACACCCCCAACTCTGAGTGCCTACATCAGTGCCTATTAACCCGCGCCCCACTGCCCAGCCAGCAATTCGCTTGGGCAGAACTGTGGCAAGCGTTGGGCAGCTTGGGCTTAGCTTGGGTTCGCCCACTTTGATCAAAACCAATGTATTTTTTACTAGGGCTGAGCTGGGGCATGCCGCAGCTATGCCCACGTGCGGATAGCAGTAGCTCAGCCCGACATCTGCCCGCGCATCCAAAACAGGCTTAACTTGGGCGGAGCGCGGGCTGATCAAGCTGGCTGTGTCCTTCGGCTAACTGGAGTAAAGCCGGAGCTTAGCCATACTTGTTCGGCTGTTCGCGCATGCGCAGTTCTGCGCCAATCATGTGCAGCGTTTGTGACAGTCTGCGCGCTGTGCGACGAAACGACACACCGGTGTTGGGGCATTTGGTGGTTGATGTTTGGGCGCGTGTGACAGCGCGAAGAAGGGAAAGTGCTCACTGCTCTTATCAAGTGGACTGGCATGGAGTTTTACGGCAGGTAAGTGTATTGAATGGTGCGCTTGATCGTATGTAAACGTCATGATTTTGACTGAGTTTGACGCCATCAAACATGAAGCTGAATAGCTGTTCACTGTTCAGCCTGGTGACTTATACCCTCGCTCAGAAAAGCTGCATTCCGTGCCTTTATATCTTTGTGAAATACCAGCACTTCTGAACCAGGAAAATGAAATACAAAACACAAATATTTATCTACCTATCACCGAGCACGCTCATTCTCTGTCCGCATTTAAAATCAAATGAACATTTTATATGGATCAATGAGAAGTGCTTTTACAGTATTAATGCATCAATAAGTTATTTTTCAAGCAAACATGCAATGCAAATTAAACCATTTAATCTCTTTTTCAGGTACGTACCATTAGAGCAAATGGTTCCAAAAAATGGAATAGTTATACAAACCAGGACCGGGTGGACGCCGCAGTCGCCCTCGCCAAGTGGTTTAGCGGAAACTGCCTGCTTATAGTAGGTATACCTACATATACGGAAACTGCGCCGAAAGCTGGTCGACCACCTACTGCAGATGTGTGTGTGTGTGTGTGTGTGGAGGAGCCAGACGCCTCCAAAGCTCCCATTCACCAGAGTGAAGTTCCTTATAAACGATTGTTTGCTTATTGCTTTATGTCTTATGAGCGATTACTTGCTGTCCTTACTTTATGCTTTCGGTTGAGTGTTTAAACAAGTATTATGAACGGGGAGGGACGCTAGCGGGCCTTGTGATTGTTTTATAGTTTTGATAGCGTTTTTTCATGGCTGATGCCATATTACTGCTGCAGTTTGCAGTCCACTGTTTCATGTATTTGTGTTTCATTTGACGTGTCCATAGTCGTTTGAAATATACATTCAATCAAAGTCAACCACTACTTTCCTTTTGCAATGCTCGAGCCTCGATGACCGGTTAACAGAGCATATGAGTGACCGTAACAATTTTGAATATGCATTGTAACCGCACAACCTGCTGAAAGTGCATTGGCTGCTCCTTGCTACTTGATCCAGTGTGAAGCAAAATCAAGATGAAGTCAAGTCGAGACTTAAGAAACAGGAGCCGTCACTCGAGCCGAACCCGAGCAAAGCCACAGCAATTTGCAATGTATAAACCCCATTCACTTGTATGGCTTAAGTCGGGATAGACAGGGCACACAGAGTGGGCTTGCCAGAGTTCAGCCCGCTCGGGCCCAGAGTAATCTCCATTATATAAATGGATTCACTGCTCGGGCTTAACCCTCGCCCGCACATGCCATTTTCCCATCCTAGAACGCACATGGGGGGGGGGGTGGTTGCCACCCCCCCCCCCGCGCCATTTCGTTCCTGTTGGAGATAGAGCTTAGCAGTAAAGACCAAAAAGATTCTTTGGGAAGAGACAAATCCAATGATACCCAGTTTTACCTTCTCAGGTCAGTCATTGACCTTCCAGGTCAGGTCAAACTAAAAAATGTTGCTGTTTTGGGTCACCGTTGGATATCAAGTGCGCTGCTTATCAAATACCGATGACGATGCTGTTTTCTGGTGCCAAGCCAGCTAGAACCTCTTTGTCACACTATCCGACCAGAATTTTGCTGCTGAGGTCATTTCAGGTCAAGTTAGGTCAAGGTCAATTATATGTGTTTGTATGTCTGTGTGTGTCTGTGTGTATACTGATGTGTGCACCGATTGTTTTTGGGTCCATATCACATGAAATCATGATCTGAGAAGCTTTTACCAAAAATGCAGTCAAAAAACTTCACAAAAAGTAAATTCAGCTTGCCTAAAACGCAATTATCTTAGATGACCTAGGTTCATAGGCGCGGGAGCCGGGGGGGCAGTGGGGGCAGCATGCCCCCCCCAACTCTGGGGCCGTGGGGGCGGTGCCCCCACAGCTTTGAGACGGAATACCACACTTTTTTGCAAATGTTTTCTTTTTTTGTTGAAAAAGCCGAGGGGTGAAAAATAAGTGGCCTAAAACCGGTGAGAAAACTAGATTTGGGGGTACCCTAGGTTAATCTCTATTATGGTGTGCCCCCCCAGTCGGAAAGTAGTTCCCGCGCCCCTGCCTAGGTTGACCTTGACCCTGACCTTGACCCCTGTACATCGTCGAACAACATGTTCCATGATAGGTGGGAGGTAAGACTGGCAAAAAAGGCCGAAATCAGGGTGTCAAAAGCTCACAAGGCCCATGGCAAACGCAAGATGTTGAGAATTGGCCATTTGGGTCATGACATGACCTGAAAAATAAGGTCATATCTCCGAAACCAAAAATCACAGAAACTTGAAATTTTCAGTGGACATCAAGAAAGGATAGACGAGCAGCTATACGAAAAATCAGCCTTCTAGCTCTAAAAATGTTGAGTGCAGAGCAAAAAGACTGCCTGGGGGGGGTGGCAACCACCCCCCCCCATGTGCGGGCGAGGGTTAAATCGGGCTAACGCCAATCGTCGCTCAACTAGGGCTAAACTACGGCTGTCCGCAGCTCGCAGAGCGGGCATACCTCCGGCAGAGCATGGGCTTTAGTCGGCGTTTTTGTGTCATACGCCGACTTTAGCCCAAGCCCTAGCCGACTTTAGCCCGACTTAAAATCTCGGGCAATCCGCACTTGAGCCTGCTTGGGCCCGGAGCAAAATTGCTGGCTGGGTGGGGGGGGGGGGCTATTTATAGCCCTCCTGAACCACGGCAATCGCTCCCAAGAGCTCAGTTTTTAAGATAGATCCAATTTCTTTGCATGAAGGGACTCAGAATTGACCGCGCTATCAAACTGCTATCTCGAATTCTCAAAATTTTGAAAATTTCGAAAATTTTATATAATAATAGGTATTCAAAATGTATATTTTTATATTTTTTTTTCAAAAAGTTTTCGACTTTTCGAAAAAATGTCTGAGAGACTAAGTCTAGCAAGTTTTAGCTAAATATCTTCAAAAATGGCCAAGTTATACGCAATATTGCTAAAAATTCACAATTATTAATTTTTCAAATCAATTTTTCAGCACGATTTTGACATCGTACGCCAATATAAATAGCACCATCGTGTTCCTGAGCTCAAACTGCATCCAATAGACACCTTTTTTTGTTGAAAAATTTCAACTTCAAAATTTGACCTTTTTTGACCTGAAAGTGACCTGACCTAAGCTAAATTTGACTCAAAATGACCTTGAATGACACAGACGACATCAAATTCGAAATGTTTGGCCTAAATGGACCATAAAACATGTGTCACGTGACCGACGGATGATAGGTATAATATTTTCGTGACCTGTGATGACCTGACCTGGACCTGAAACTCAAAGTACAAGTTTGGTACCTTCAGAGTATCTAGAACATCTGTTCACGAGTGTGTGAACAAAAAATGAGCCTGATCTGACTTGTAAGACGGCGGCCAGAGCCCAAAACGTGAAGAAGCCAAAATGCTAATAATTTTCACTTTGACCTGACCTGTGACGTCATCGGTGACCTCGAGGTCAATGAAATTAGGTTTCGCTCGACAGTTTTTCCGGGGCTATCAGACGCCGTTTGAATTTTGACGATCGGCCCAGTAGTTTCGGAGTTAGGAGGGGGGGGGGCTATGAATAGCCCCCCCCTCCCCCAGTAGGGCGTGTTATACCTACGCAGGCCCCAGTGGGGCGCGGGTTAAAGGGACCCTCCCACCTTAACATTAGATTTGAGTTGAGATAGCCAAATTGGTGGCCATGGCCTGAAAATACCGGTTTGGGCACTCACAACATCGAAAAATGCTTTAATTCGGAGATATCGAATTTCAAACTTGCAGTTTTCGGATTCTAAGGGGCTAATGCATTGGTATGCCCCCTTAGAATTTGTGACGTCAGCGGAGATCTCACGATTTTAAATCTTTTACTAAAACGTTTTGTAGCACGTGGTGGTATATGCTGCTTTGCGCGCAACAAATGTCGCACTTTCAAATAAAGTCGCTAGGAACAGCGGAGATCCCAAAAAGTAAACAAAAGTAAAAGTCTAATATCTTGAAAACCGGTGAATATTTTTCAATGAAATTTGGTAGATATTCGTTTTTGCTCTTTCTGAACCGAGCGACATCACTTTCATGCCAATTCATTAACTTTTTTGAAGGTGGGAGGGTCCCTTTAAAATCAAGCCCTGTATCGGCGGCTCTGAGGATCCAACCAATGCATCTGAAGGCCACCCACTGGTGACTTTTGAGGGTCCCACACCGGTGAGTCTGAGGGCCCCACCGGCGTCTGACAGTACCATGCCGGTCTCTAAGGACCCCACAGGACTTGTTCTGCCGGCCTAAGGACCCCTTGCCGGTCACTGAGACCCCCTGCCGGCTTGTAGAGAGTTCACGTCAGCAGCTCTAAAGCCCCCACCCACACCCGTCTGTAACGGCTCCACACCAGCGTCTATGAGGGCCCACAGCAACGCCTGTAAGGACCCTCATCGGCGCCTCTGAGAAAATCACACTAGCACCTCTGAGCGCCCACACCGGCACCTGCATGACGGCCCGACACCGGTGCCTCTAAAGGCCCCTTACCGGCGGCTCTGAGGGCCCTACGCCGGTGATTCTGAGGGTGCTGCCGATAACCGAAGGCACCACATAGGCCCTTAGTGTCGCTGAGCTTTAATCCCATACCGGCCCTCTAATGTATCCCATCGCCCACGCATCCCATCCCATACCGAGGGCGCCACGTCAGTGCACTCATTGCCCCACACCCCTCCCGGCTCCCTCACACCCGGAGCGGGTAAACTGCGTTATAGGGGAGAGTGGGGAAAGATGCCCAGGGTTTTGCTATGTCATATATTATTCGAAAATGACGATGGGAAAGCAAAAACTTGGGGTTTCAACTGAAGCCGACATCATTTTTCTCCAAAAATATCACACTTTCGTGCCTGAAATATTATAACTTTTTTCGCTATTAAGCATTTTCCTGAAGAAGTGAAAGGGGGCATCTTACCCCACAGGGTGGGAAAGACGCCCCCTGACGTTGGGAAAGATGCCCCCTGCACTATAAGTGACATAAATGGGCACGTGAATCGCCTGAACGAATCAGTAGTCCCTTCGAGCCTGCAGTAGACACCAAACGTCATCATAAGGGCCCTCAAAAGTAGTCGTAAGGGGCTTCAGAGGTCACCGTTAGGGCCATCATAGTCCAGCGCGGCCAAACAAGCCTCCGTGGTGGCGTTCGGAGACCACTGTGGGGCTCCTATAGGTCTTCATGATGCTTGAGGGCCCTCGAGCCCATCGTGGGGACCTCCGATGCCAGCGCGGCCCGTGGGGCCAACGTGGGAGCCCTCAAAGGATGTCGTGAGGGGCCCTGAAGCCAATAATGGGGCCCACAGAGGCCGTCGTGAGGGCTCTCAGAGTCAGATGCCGCCGAAAAAGTCGCTATGTGGGCCGAGAGGCCGGCATGGGGAGCACCCGACCGTACTGGACTCTCAATAGTCCCAGATCGGCTTTTGTTTACATCACAGGTATGTAATAAATCATTTGACGGGCTGTTTGAAGGACAGCCTACGGATTTAGGGGGGCGTCTTTCCCCATCAGGACAGGGGGCATCTTACCCCAAAGTACCGAAGTAACATTAAATCAGTACAATTTGTTAGCCATAAAACTACACCCTGAAACAAACTGTTTGGGACACAGTACACGCATGCTAATGTATCACGACTATAGCAAGGGACGCAAAAATTATTTACCTTCTTTGATATTTACAATGTTCTGGCACCAAAATATTTTTTGAAAGCAGCAAATAAAAAACATGCAATCATCAGCCAGCCGTTGCCCAACTGAGCTTCGCAATTTTTTGTGCAGTTAACAAGGCAGGCTTCCGCTTTACGCTAAGAACATTAATTTCCAGGTCCGATTCTTTGTTTCGCCGCTAGAGGGGGTGGGGCGTCTTTCCCACCCTGGGCATCTTACCCCACTCTCCCCTACCAATAGCAACGATTTTACCACCGTTGTACGTTAGGGTGAATAGGTCAAAAACGCCCCCATGAAGCGCGAAACCTTCTGACACTCAACCCAACACAGATTACTCAAGCCTGTGGGCAGTGGGCACCATCATGTAGCCCATTCTTTTTACTACGCTTTGAGACCAAGAAAAGACACCTGCGTGTGGTATTTAACCCCCAAAAAAGATTTTTGCATACCCTTACAAAAGGGCGTTTTGCCCCACACCCTGGGTAATACGCCCACACCCATGTGCAAAGCGCCCCCACCCCATCCATCAACAGAACATGATGAACATGGCAGAACTTGACGTCATTCTGACGTCATTTGTGGTCAACTTATCATAGCCTTTGGAATAAAATTTTGTTGCAATGTTTAAAATGGATGCCCGGAGGAGTCCTGAAAGTTTGGTGACAATATCTGTTGTCGTTTAGGATATATCAGCAAAAAAGGACAGGGAGAGGCCTTTTCGGCCCCGACCTACAGGGCGCTACCCTGCACTCTCACCACCGTGCAAAACGCCCCCTTTCAGAAAACTGGGGGCGTCTTGCCCCATGCATCGAGTAGGCGTCTTGCCCCATCCACTCCATTTCCGGTCAACAAAATATTGACAAAAAACGCGCCACTAACGCCGCAGCATAAAAATTCAACAGAATGACAATAAAACGCAGTTTTGAGTGGTAGGTATGCACAATAGCAAGTTTTGTGATATAAAGAGGGCATCAAAATGTTAGGAATCTTCTGTAAAAACAACAAAAACAACACCCAAAACCAACATCAGCACCTACCCACGCTGCTCCTCAAGACGCAGAACCGGAAATAGAGACCTACGTAAACAAGCAGCTGACTGATCTGAAAGAAACACCTATCCGTCGATAAGAAATACGATTTTTTTTAGGGGAGGCATTTAACCCAGGGGTGCGTCTTCCCCACAGTTACCCTATGCATTTCTCAAAGTTGACTCAAAATGGTCCAGTATAAAACTGGCCTGCCAAGCTTATGGCCAAGGTCAGGCCCAAATCAAAGCGGGATGACAGTAGCAGATGTTGTCAAATCGATACAGTATCAGCAGAAACCATTCAGATGGCAAGGAAAATGCCGTGTGTTGATGTTAGATAGGTATATAAAGGAAACAAGAAGGAAAGAAGTCCGGAAAAGGGAGGAAAGACCTTTCCTCGCTGCCTCAATGTTGAAGGGCCGCCGCCCCCTCTGCTCCCAAGTTGGGGGGGCAAGCGCCCCCGCTGTCCCCCCCCCCCTGTTCCCGGGTCTATGGTACCACAAGTGATGCGAGTTTTTAACTCTATAGTGCTGCACACAAAAGCTTGCACAATTAGGTATACAGCATGGATGTTTTCAATGAAATGAGTGTTTTAACCCTCGCCAGTATGGGGGGGTCGAACGGACCCCCCATGGTTTTTCGCAAATAACTCGCGTAAAAAGCGGCCGATCGCGACGAAACTTTCAGTACCCTCGCGTTCATCAATTTCACACCTACCATAAAAATTTCATGACCCTGACCCAAATGACCTTTGACCTGTGACCTACTTTTCGAGACCATGTTTGGCTGGAATCGCGATTCGGCGTATGTCGGCTCGCATTAGCCGCGCGTTTGCAGTCTTTTCGTGGTTTCAAGCGTTCAAACGTGTGATATGATGTTGCCCCCATGCATTAGGGTGGGTGTCAAGGTCACCTGAAGGTCAGGTCAGGTCATTGACCTTTGATGACCTCGGTTCACTTTTTCGAGTTTTACATGTTTCTAGGCTAATTTTTTTGAGCTGAATTCGAATTTAGCAACCATATAAACATTTATGAAGTAGGTAGTTTTGGTGCGTTCGTAACATGTTACGAAGCTGTCAGAGGCGGTTGCCACCTACTACGAATACCCTTACTGGTTGACCTGACCTGACCTGACCCGACCTGGCCTAAATACATGAAGACATCATCTGTGATCAAAACTAACATGATATTCGTGATCAGCACCCCGAAAAACCCCGTAGCAGCCACACTTTACGACGTTCTAACAGGTCCCGATTTTCCCGCCTTTGGGGTCATTGACCTGATCTGCAAGGTCAACCAATGACCTAGGACCTTAAAATTGGGTATCATCGGCTTCCTCTCGTCACGGGCAACACGCTCGTTCTTTCCGCGAAGCTCTAGCTCGATCAGGGGCGAAACGGCAAGGGGGGTCCAACGGACCCCCCCCCCCCTTATACGTTCGCGGCTGGAAAAACACCAATACGGGCGAGGGTTAACCTTCCAGGCGGTGGGGGGTATTTTCTGCCCCCCTTTAGTTTTTTCGATATATCTCGAGAACCGCTGCGCCGATCGTCACCAAACTTTCAGTACCCTCCCGGGAGTAGCTAGCGCACATGGTGACAATTTTTTTCCAAAGGCTATGATAGGTTGGCCGCTAATGACGTCAGAGTGACGTCATTTCTGCCATTTTCGATCCAAAAAAAGGTTTCGCGGGAAGAGCTGTCAGGCCTACAGCTTTAGAGATACAGAAAAATGTTTAGACATCAAAGGTGTGGAATGAAGAGGGCTACAACACTGCTATTTCGGTTTTTCGATTGTTTGGATTTTGACCCCCAAAAATAAAAAAATAGATTTTTTGAATATAATAGCCGAAAAATCCAAAAAAAAATTGAATTTCGAAAAAACCGGAATATATGTGATAGTCCCTACCGCTTTCTATCTCCATACCGAATTTGAGATCGATACCTCTTTTTTTGGCCAAGCTATAGCGAAAAAGCTGTTCAAAATTGATGACGTCAAATTTTCATACTCAATTTTTAGCAATTCTAGACCTCGTAGCGCAAAACAAAGACCACCATTAGACTCCCCGTGACGAGCTGCATCGAATCAATACCCATTTTATGCAAAAATATCAACTTTGAAATTTCACCTTTTTTTACCTGACCTTGACCTGACCTCCACCAGAAAGTGACCTAAACCGTACCTGATGGTCTTATAACCAACACCATTGAGTTGGAAATGAAAAACTGGCCATAAAACATGCATCGCACAACCTTAGTAAAGTTGGGTTCATGTGGTGACCCTTGGTGACCTTTGGTGACCTGACCTGTGACCTGACCTGGTACGACCAGTGACCTCTAATAGCAACATATGTACTAGACAACTGACGCCTTATCGCTGATTTTCGACAAAATGCGTTTTACTTGGTGTTATAGCGCTTTCCCTAAAAGCCCCGTGAACGGTAAAACATTTTATCTTTGACCTGACCTGTGACGTCATCGTTGACCCCGAGGTCAATGAAATTTGGTTTCCCTGAACAAATTTGACAGGGCTATCGAACGCCGTTTGAATTTTCCGGATCCCTTCAGTAGTTTCGGAGATACGGGGGGGGGGCAAAAAATGCCCCCCCCCCCCCCCCCACCGCGCGGAAGGTGGCCGGGAGGCCCACCGCCTGCCGGGTTAAAGAAATCAAAACAAAAGATTATCGACTGAACATAAATTCACCAGACTTCAATGGTGGTGTGTAGTGGGAAAGGCAATTCTGGTCATAGTTTTTCTCGCTCGTAGCGCTATTGGTTTGGTCTGCAGAGAGGCTGCCCGTCTTACCTACCCTGACCGTCTTACCCCACTTTCCCCTATGACAAAATCCTTTCACCCTTAGAGGCTTCACCCAATAGCCAATAAGTATACCAAGTCTGAACAAAATCGCAGAGGTGGCCGATTTTGGCTGTCCCGGTTGACATGGAATGCCCCCATTATAAGTCAATGGGAGAAAATTGAAAAGCGTCTGTTTTGCACGAACGCTATTCTAGACACTCTCAAACATCGAGATGTAGGTACAATTGACACACTGAACCGGAAAATGGCAACTGTGACGTCCCTGAGGTCATCTCATGTCACGAACAGAATCTAACAGTTTTTCGCTAATAAAGGCATTCATGCACGACCAGGATCCCTAATCACCCACAAAAACTTATTGATCCCAATGTTTGTGTAAGAGGTTGTCTTCGCCAAATTGCCTTGTAGGGTAGCCTGGGGCAAGACGCCCCAGATAATTTATTTTGCTACATAACTTTTGTCCCACATCACCTGGAAGGCCAAATTTGTGCTCAATGCGTTCTTTGGACATTTTACTTTAAATTCCATCCCTCAAATTCATTCACTTGTGATCGGACTCCAAGCCAGGAAGTGATTTGTGAAGCAACTGCAAATGGGGCATTTTGCCCCAACCCCAGGGCAAAACGCCCCACGGCCTGGGGCAAGTAGCCCCATACTCTAGATTAAAGATTACACATGGTAGTTGGCTAAATCTTTTATGAGAGGTCCGTTAGACCTCGAGATGCACGGCACTGAAGTTAGCACATTCCATCCTATCAGGTGTTCAGCTATGACACTATTGTATGAGCAGGTTTTTCACCTGCCACATAAGGCCAAATAATAAATTATTGCAATGCAAATGTTAACAAAATACCTCCTTTGTCTTCCAGCTGCTGAGAAAAATACATATAAAGGCATAGAAACTTACTGTTCGCCAGCTAACGAACATTAGAAATGGGTAGTCCGAACAACACATGAGGTAAAACGCCCCATGGGGCTTTTTGCCCCGCGACCTACCGGGGCGTTTTACCCCATCACGTAATTCGGCCAGAGCACAACGCCTTGCGCTCTAGTAAGACATAATTTAACACGAACTAACCCGGCATTATAAGCGTTAGGCAATAGTTGTTCAGAATGCATAAAAGTCGTTAACCTGATGTGGACCATAAAAGAACGCCATGATGCATAATCAGACAACAAAACATAAAAATCACACCAAAAACACATTTTTGGCTATATCTCCCCAAAGAGTTATCACAATTTCTTTCCACTCTGCTCATATAATGATCATATAGTGCACGTTTTATAGAAGACAGGATGTTTCCCCAGAACCTTGCCAGTTCCGAGAAACATCGGTGAGGCGTTTTACCTCGGCGGGGCGACT
>NW_024883985.1:0-28114 GCF_019059575.1 Amphibalanus amphitrite | reverse complement strand
CGCTAAAAAGTATTTCAAACTATTAACATATTGGTACTATGTTTATACTCTCTACCGCAGCTACTGTATGATGTCATAGCAATGACGTCACACTCAAGCCAATCAGCCTTGAGGAGGATAGACTCGTCGGACTGTAGCGGTTGTAAACAACTTGTCGCCCCGTGTGTCTGCCCGTGGCGCCAGTTATCTGTCGGAGGTAAGGGTGAAAGATGCATATAATGGCCATGGAACGCTATTTTAGGATTATTGGTGAATAGCAAGAAATAGTTTTGGTGGTTTGAAATTGTTGTCCTCAGTGATTGGCTTGATTCTCATTTTGGCGGCATAAGCGGCTGTTTGGTTACATTGCATTTTTTATGATTGTGTAATTATTATGATTATGTTCCTCCAAAGTAGGCATCACATATCAATCTCAAAGGCAGATCATCTTCTTTTCATGCCTATAATTTTCTTCAAGAATATTAATAAAAAATATTCCATTTACCCCTGCCTATCATATATCCCATGGAGCTGCCGGTGGAAGTAGGCATGCAATGTGACCTAGCATTGGCGATGTGGTTAATTAGCTTTAAAGTACTATGGAATGCTAAAGGTCATCATTTAGAATGGTTTTCAAAACATTCCACTAGGAAATATTCATTGAAACCTGAAAATTACTTACAAAATGTAAATGTATAGCCACGTCTCAAGAGCATTCAGCCGTCTTCTCAGTAAATATATAATGAAACATAATCTTACCTGACCTAGCCTTACCTACAACCTACAACGTACGGTATTGGTAAAGCTGGCATCACTGTCGGCGTATATTAGTTTGGTAGGTTGTGGGTAGGTAGGTTTTAGGTCAGTAGGTAAGGTTAGGTTAGGTTAGATTGTTTTTAAGATTCCTTTTATCTACACATTTACCGGTTAGCGCTGACGGTGACACCAGCTTTACCGATACCCAACCTACCACCTACAACCTACAACCTAAAACCTACATTCAATGGTGGCGGGTGGTGATAATTGTTATACCTATATGATAATACTGGAGATAAATACCATACAGATTAGCTGGTATCCATGACACACTTTCTTAAAGAAGGTCTTCTATTAAATCATGTCTATATTATAGGAATCAAATGATTTTTGTTGTAGTCACATTCCCTACTCTGACCATCATGTCTGATTATTTCCAGTTACCACTGACAATGCCCAAAACAAGAACAACAAAGGCCCAAAGGTGGCTGTTTGGTAGTGCGCAAAGCTGCTGGTAAGTGGCATCAAAGGATAGGATGTGCTTTGTTATTTCCAGGCACGTAGCTCAGGGGGGGGGGGGGGTCACAGGTTGTGGCCTAGTGTTGTACCCCTCCAAAAAAGAAAGATTTCTCGGATTAGGCCCACTATTTTGGGGGTGTGTCACAGCTGTTTTTATTATAAAAAAAAATCGCCATCACCGAGGGGGGAAGGGGCACGAGGGCATGGCTCCCGTGCCCCTCCCCCCTCCTTGGTTACGTCCTTGGTTATTTCTGAGTTTGGATATCACAAAGCTTTAGATATAAATTAGAATGTAATAAGAAGCTTTCAGCATTGCACCTTTCCAGACACTGATAATTCATTTGCCTTTATTGTTTCAAAAGTCAATTTTCAACACAAAAAAGTTGAAATTATTAACTCAAATAATTGCAAATATATACTTTGGTAATTTGCCTTTCGCATCACTATCAACAAAATAATCAAGGGTGACTAAATATGAAATGTTCCTGCATGATCTGCATCGTGAACAATTGTCAAGGTATGATGTTTGCGTGTTGAAATGTTATAAAGAACTTATGTCATAAAAACACAACTTGTAAAATTGTGTCTTTCCATATTATTCTGCAAGTAAGCCTTGGAAGGAAGAGACACTATTCCGTCCTACAGAAGCCATTTAGAAATGTGTGACATGTTCAGCACTTTGAGTCAGTCGGTGCCCGGACCTCAGTCGGCTGTATGACCGTCTCCTCGTCCTCTTTTGTCGGCTCCGCCCCGTGCTGTTCTATAAGGGTGTCTGACCCGCTGCCGCTATCCCCACTGTGAGGTCTGACCCGCCGCGCGCTGTCACCACTGTCGGCCCTCTGTGTGCGCGGCAGGTGGTGGTGGACGTCTCTGCCCTGACGCGCGGCGTGCGTCTGCTCAGTGTGGAGTTGCCGCTGACAGCGGTGCCGGCCGGACCGGCTGCCTCTCCGGCGGCCGACATTGAGCGCGGCACGTGTCCGCCGCCGTTCGGGCCGCTGCAGCTGCTGCAGTCGGCGGCGCAGCTGTCCGTCTCCGTGTCGCTGGCCGTGCCGCTGGACCTGCTGCCGCGGCCGGCGCCGGCGCGCTGCGCCTACGGCCGCCTGCTGGCCGTCGTCTCGCAGCGCGGCCTGCAGCGCAGCGGCGTGCTGCAGCTCATCCAGCAGCTCAACGAGCCGCCCAGCCCGGCGGCGGCCGAGGGCACCGCGCCGCGCCGGCCGGGCGACGTCAGCACACCTGGCATCAGCGGCTTCTGCCTGGCCGACCGGCGCCTGGCGCCTGTACCCGCGCCAGCCGGCCGCGTTCCGCGTGCTCGAGGACCGCCCGCTACGCGCCCAGCTACTCGACACCCGCCTCTACACGTTACAGAAACAGGAGCCGGCGCGCGCCGTCCGCGCCATCAGAGAGTGCTTCCGCACGCAGTGGCTGTCGGAAAATGAACCTGCTTCCCAACGAGGCCGGCCTGCAACAACTGCTGGCCGGCTGTTGGCCGAAAAAAACGCCTTCAACCGGATGTCAGTTGTCAAATCAACGCGTATTAATGCATTCACTAGGATGGGCTTACGTAAAGCTGTAGAATTGCAAATATATAATGGCACTGTTTTTGATCCGTTCGGTATGCATTGGTATCATATGATCTCTCATTCACAGACGATCAGCTGCGAAGACCCAGATCCGTAGTAGAGGGCTCATCGAGTCTGGGTCCAGCTCCCCGTACTTCCTCCACTTTGGAAACACCGCAGCGCAGACCACAGTTATACATAATATTTAGTTTTCATTCACTTCATAACCGAAGGTTGTTTGATAGGTGATATGCTGCTTGAGTTGCACCCCGGTATATCAATACGAAGCTTCCGTCCCTGCCACATACCACTGAAGGAGGCGGCGGCGGCGGCGGCCGGGGCCGGGCTGCCCTGCCCACCGACACAGTCTGTGAAATGCCCCAACAACCTTTAAAATTCAACAGGCTTCATAAATGTTTTTTGCACCATATTTTCTCGCGTATATGAAAGCTCTAAAATGTACAATATTCCTTTCAGCCGCAAGCGATATAAAAGCTCTACAAAACGTCATGTCTCTGTGTGCAAGAAAGACACATATATTGTGTATAATCGAGCGTACATGATCTGCAGCGCTGCGGAGGGCTGTTCGGTTGCCGCTTTTTACCAGTCGGCTCTAGGTCGGACATATGGATAAACAAAATGGAATAGTAATATTAAACAATGCTACCTGCTGATGCTACTGGGCCTCTCATTGGTGAAGAACTGGCAGCCAGCCAGCGTGTTTTTGTGAGAACTGTTTTAACAGCAGCAACCGAACGGCTCTCGGGCCAGCGACCAGTGAGCGTAGACAGCACAGCGCTCCGTTAGGCATCGGCGGGCAAGCACGCATTAGCTGTAGACGGACCGGCCGCCCGAACATATTTGTCGGTATCGAAAGTATCGTGAACCAAATGACTGCTAGCGAAAAAAGGACTGCCTCTCGTATCCATGAAAACATGTGTTCTACAAAAGTACATAATTGCTTAGTTGTCGCCAGTCACTCATTGCACCATGGCGTCAGTGTGGGGCCGCGCCCCGAATCATCTCAATCGCCAGGCAAAGCATCTCAATCGACAGGCACATGGTAGTCCAGCTACGAATCCGAGCCGCGGCATCCCGTCTATGTATCTACATTACACCACAATCGAACACTGTCGGGCCACCCGAGACAGCAGTCTCCAATGTAACATCAAGACACGCCACTCGTCTAATATCAGAAAAATGAGCATTGAGTACCTACCGAATATCGACTACAGAAGATTACAATGGGGTGCAGATCTAGCAAGAGTGTCGCGGTTCGTCTCGGCACGGCTTACAGGCCGCCGAGCCCGCGCAGGTGACCGCCAGCTCCACCTGTTCCACCTCCGGCGCGGAAGCTCGATCACAAGACTGACCTCAGTCGGCGCTCTGTGCTCGGCACAGGGCGACCGGGTCAGGAGCGGGCCGCTGCCGCCAGGGCCGCGGCCACCAGCCACGCGGCAGCGCCCGCGCACCGGCCGCCACCACCCGCTCAGCCCAGATGCGCGCCACGGCGTCATTGGGGCTTCCCTGAGCAGGATCGAACCAGAGCTGCATGCACGGCTCCGTATCCGCCGTGAACTTCCACGAGTGATCCCACACCTGAAAAAGGCGCACGGTTTGCGTCACAGCTCGGCTCACTTTCACAGTCCACGCACCGGCAGCAATTAAGGGCTACTTAGATAGTGTGCTAATAGAGCGCAATCACTTAGCTTAATCCATATAGTCCACCATGAATTGTTAATTACGAGCGAGCGAAGCGAAGTCTTTTCAATATCACGGAAAAAGCTCAGTATGAGCGGCCCGACCCGGCCCGGCCTGTAACGCTTTTGAGAGGCTTATATCTCAGCAACCGCTGGACCGATTGGCCTGCGGTCTTCTTTTTTTTTGTTGGCTAGCCCTATTCCCTCTACCCCGTAATTGACTACTCTTGATACATTACAGGGACCGTCGTGGCACGTGCCACGTGAAAAGTCAAGGGTGTTATTTGTCAAAAGTTGCAAAAGAAGTGATTTTGAGAGGCTCATATCTCAGCAGCCGCTTGGGCGGTCTTGCGGTAAATTTTGTAGGGTAGCTGGCAGCTGCACCCCTTCAACCCAAGGTCGGATGCTCTTGATCTATGTGAGTGACCCCCACTGCACGTGCAAAATGCAAAAAGAAGAGGTGCCGAATTTGTTCCCATTTCAATAACTCTGTAATTACTGGGGCGATTTAGCTGAAACTTGGCATACAGGTAGGCAGTAGGCACCCACCAGGCAATGCATTCCCATATGTTGCGGTTAGGGTGCTACTGCTTAGTGTATTATATGTAAAATAAAGGACGCTTGAATCTTACCTGAGTGATGTCCATTTCTTCATCACTTTCATCTGTGGGTGACCGAGCAGCGACAGCAACCCAAGGCGTATACGGAATCTGTAAAAAAATGAGCACACCGTTACCACATGTTTTAATAAAACTTACCTATAGGGAGGTAGCATAAAATACAGATCAAAACAATAACATACAAACATACAGATATTCGGTTAGGTTGAAATGGCTAAAAAATATAAAAAATAAGGGCAAGGTACTGGGGCTGTAAAGCTGTAAGGGCTCGGTACTAGTAATAATTTTTGGCTAAAAATATCACAAATAAAGACTCTGCACTAAAGCTGTAATGTCTGGTACTAGGAATAACTTTAGAGTGAAGTGTTACAAAAACAATATTCAAAGTCTTTTGATAACTTTTTTTTAAACAATATAGCAGGCATTTTCATCACTTTTAAAAAATAACTTACATTCTGATCCAGCACAGCACTGTTCTTTAGACGCAAACGTTTTTGACTGTGCTTATCATGGTGCGCACTTCTTGTTAAGTTTAAGTGGTCATGTGGTCTTGGCTCATTGGTCATGCCACACACCCTCATCCACTTTTCTCTGTACTTCTTTTTTAGCGGGAACCTAAAAGTAAAAAAGGGTCAACACATGCTTAGTCCATGCAACACAAACTCTGTGTATTAAGCTGAATAGCTCCACTGAGCCCAGTTTCACCAAGTGCGGTAAACTTAATTTTGGGGTAGTTTTTGTAGTTAAGTAGTGGGGTAGTTTGGTAGTTTACCCCAAATTGAGTTTACCGCACTTGGTGAAACTGGGCTCTGGTGAGTTTCCTTTTCTTGTCAGCACATAAGTGAAAGAAAACTGTGTAGACAAGAGATGAACCAAACCCCCATGGAAAGGTAGGTGTTACCACAACCAGGAAATGGGATTTGAAGGGCTGGATAAATGTGTCTGAGTTCTGCCTTTCAGCCAGACTGGAAAACATCCATACACTACGCCAGATGCCCGTGAGCCCCTCATGCGCCAAAATTTGAAGCAAGCAATTTTGAGCTGAAATTCCAGTGCATGATTTCCACTGAAAGTTGGGTGCCTGTTTGCACCAAAATTAAGCCACTTTTACATAAAGCACATGTGCATATCTACCGACCAAGGCTATATCAACCAGACAGATCGTTCCGGGGCCTCGGAGTCAGACACTCTTCCCTTTCTGAGCGTCTGAATTAGTTAATGTTCCCATGAAAACCCAATACCACAATTTGTGTGGCACACTGTAGAATCTTAAGGTGAAACAAGGCCCAGGCCGGAAGTTCCGACTCTCTTCAGACCTGCCAGCGCCCGCAGGGCAAGTCTGCTGCTAGATTGACCACAGCATGTCAAAAAATTCGGTGACAGCCATTTGCATTAACATTATGCTCCATGCGGTCACCCTGCGCCTAAAAATTCAGCTGCCACAATGCGCTGAATTTGACGCATGCAAAATTATGCTGGATGTGCGATGTGCGATGAAATTTTCGGGGCAACGCCGCAATCACGCCACTTGGCATGACATATTCGGCATAACTTGTTTTTTATCCAGTCTGGCATTTCAGTTGTGAAAGCCTGAACAGTTCATAAGGGTTTGCTAATCCAGGGGAGAGTTCTGTGAAAACAAAAGTAATAGAAGAGCCATTGCAATAAATAAGAATTTAGGTACCTACCTAGGTACCTACTTACTTGTGCACAGTCACACGCATATCAGTCCCGACCCGACGTAGGTCGTTTGCTCCGCGGATCACGCACTTCTTCATCGTTATTATAGGTATTTGTTCGAACAAAAATGCCCTGATTTCGGATCAGAGCCACGGTATAAATGATATACTGCCTTGCGTAAGATAAAAATACATTTTAGCAATTGGCTACCAAACGAGATGTCATCTGTTCAGGGCATAGCATAGGTTTACTTTCATAGACCTCATGAAAGTAGCTCATGAAACTCATCACCAATCAGCGCGACGGATTTCAAGATTCGATTGCGGATGTTCATCCGCCGGCCGATTGCCAGAACAGACAACGAAAAATAACGCAACTGCTCGTGGTCTGCTCGCTAGTACAGGGATCCGTGCCTGATCAGTACTGCTGCAAGCTGATTGGTTAAAAACCAAAGCCTCGCCGCGGGTGGCTGTATTGTCGGATAAGAACGCATTCCTGGGATAAGAACGCATTCCTGGCATATTTTCTTTTAAAATTGCCGATAACTACGAATGGAGGCCGAAATCGGCCGTAAGGGGGTAGACAAGTTGGTTTTCGGACACGGGCTACAAGATGGCTATCTCAGTTTCAATCCCCATGTTAAAGGTGGCCCTTTTCCTTTAATAAAATATTATCTAAAATAACTCTTAGATGTATTTCTGGATTTTCGGCAAGTCCAATTACATAATATAAAACTGGCGCTTTATGTTCTAACTGGTGTGTGAGTGACCGCTAACAGAAAATGCTGATCAACGAAACCAATGGAATTACATTATAAGTGAGCATGAACCTTACTTACGGTTAATTCACATGATGGTGAAAACCCTGAACACGTAATTCACATGACGGTGAAAACCTTGAACACGGTCGTCAAGTTAGATGTAAGTGAATCCTAATCTATAATCTAAGATTCGGAATCAGGTGAGCCCCTACGATTTGGACCAAACTTGGTCAGTAGATAGTACGTAACGTCCTGATTACGATGCACCCAAAATCTAAGCTCGGCCCGCCATATTTACGAAGTTACGGATGTTTGAATTTCAAGGTCATTCGGGAGAGCCCCTACGATTTCCGTCAAAATTTGTGTACGGACACTCTAGATGCTCCGCATTACGAATATCACAAAAGTTAAGCTCGGCCCGCCATATTTACGAAGTTACGGAGGTTTGAATTTCAAGGTCATTTGGGAGAGCCCCTACGATTTCCGCCAAAATTGGTATACAGACATATTACATCGTCCTCATTACAAATATCATAAAAGTTAAGCTCGGCCCGCCATATTTTTCAAGTTACGGAGTCACAAAGTTACGGAATTTCAAGGCCATTGGGAGAGCCCCTCCGATTTTCGTCAAAATTTGTATGCGGACACATTACATGCTCCTCATTACGAATATCGTAAAAGCTAAGCTCGGCCCGCACTATTTCAAAAGTTACAGGTTTGAATTTCAGTGATTTTCAGTGATTTTCAGACCTCAGTAACTTTTGAAATAGTGCGGGCCGAGCTTAGCTTTTACGATATTCGTAATGAGGAGCATGTAATGTGTCCGCATACAAATTTTGACGAAAATCGGAGGGGCTCTTCCAATGACCTTGAAATTCCGTAACTTTGTGACTCCGTAACTTGAAAAATATGGCGGGCCGAGCTTAACTTTTATGATATTTGTAATGAGGACGATGTAATATGTCTGTATACCAATTTTGGCGGAAATCGTAGGGGCTCTCCCAAATGACCTTGAAATTCAAACCTCCGTAACTTCGTAAATATGGCGGGCCGAGCTTAACTTTTGTGATATTCGTAATGCGGAGCATCTAGAGTGTCCGTACACAAATTTTGACGGAAATCGTAGGGGCTCTCCCGAATGACCTTGAAATTCAAACATCCGTAACTTCGTAAATATGGCGGGCCGAGCTTAGATTTTGGGTGCATCGTAATCAGGACGTTACGTACTATCTACTGACCAAGTTTGGTCCAAATCGTAGGGGCTCACCTGATTCCGAATCTTAGATTATAGATTAGGATTCACTTACATCTAACTTGACGACCGTACCTTGAACACAATATTTCTTACGCGAGCTGTTGACTTTACTAATAAAATGACGTCTTCTGCTGAAAATGTTAAAATTTGATAATCAAACTTTGTTTGAGAGCAAGTTTTTCAATGTATAGCATTATTTCATATTAGTTATAATTTTTATGGCTGTTTATAGTGAAACAAAACAATTTATTGTCACTTTTTTGCTATTGACGTCATTAAAAACTCAAGTAAAGTTTTTGACTGCAAGAGGCAATTGTGGCTTGCACGTCCTTGGGGATTTGAGCGAAGATCATTATTTGGAAAAATCAAAATAGATTAATGTTTTTCTTTCTTGGATGCTCACTTGTGTTTTGATGCATTGCATATCAAATTAGTCTGAGACTTGCTCAGAAGGCTGCTTCAAGCCTGGCATATCACACCCCAGAAAATATGCAAGGTAAGAAAGAAGCAAGAGTTTTGACTAGACAATCACTTTTTGACAGTCCATCAACTTCAGTTTCATTTTCCATACCTAACATTGATAATGAAAAGCATCAGGGTCTGTTGTTCTGTCCCACAACCATGCTTCAGGATTTGGCATTAGATGTCTACACTGCTAGTGCTTCTATTCTGGTTCGTTGTTTATGTTTTCTGTTGATGTAGGTACCTACCTACCCATCTTTCTTAACCCCTTGCTGTAGGCATGCGTTGCGCATCAGGCTTCAGGCCTTCAGCCTAAAGCCAGATACACAACCACTTAACCTATGATGCTTCATGAGCTTGAGAATCTATAGCCCATTGCAATGTGCTTTTGGCTGTATGTTTCAACTAAAAACAACTTATTATATACTATTTGGCTGCATTTCATTGAAAGTATTTACGGCCGGCTGACGGCTGGCTGCCCACAGTTTGCCACGGCTGTGGGCGGCTGTGGCTGTGGAGCCACGGCTTCGGGGCGGCTAGGCTGTGGAAAATTGCAGCCGTGCAGAACTCTAGTCAGAGGGTCAGCTCAGGGGTCAGGCCCAGGGGTCAGACGGTCGACCAGCGGTCACAGTCACGCCGTCACGCACGCTGGCCGTCGTCACGTCGCCACGTCACGCCACCATCCGGTCACGGACCGGCCTGTCACGCCACACCACCGGAACAGCCCCCACTGCCGAAAATACCGACTCTGCCGTACCGCAGACTAGGCAGGAGGGGACGGAAAGAAAGGCTTGGAGGGAGGGGAGATGGGTGCTCAATGCTCAATGGTCGATGGTCGATGCTCAATGCTCATATTTCTGTAGGATGTTGCGATCCGCTTGTACAACAGTTCTTACGGCACGTAAATGATGCAACCTCCAAAAAGTTGACATGTTTACAGATATTGTGTCAATTGTCGACCCATAAATTATTTTGGCATGGCGGATTAGCCCAGCAGAGAGATCTGTGAGCACAGATATGTGCGATTCCCATCCGCTCACAATGTACGGATGAGAGGAGGGTTGGAAAAAGCTTTTTGTTCGTATGATGGCTGCGATGCAATGAAAATAATAGTTCATTGCATCACAGTTGGTGGATTTTTTATAAGTTTGTATCAACATATCGTCACAACGCCCGTTTTTATGGACAGACAGACTGACACAACCGGTAATTATTGACAGAATCCAGCAGAACCCATCGCGTGGACGTGGAGTGAGACAGTGGCTGCCATTGAAGTTGACAGGCATGGTTGCCCTAGCACGGTACCGATAATAGGCGGAGCACAGTGCAATAAATGAACGCCCGAGCACCGAAGAGCGCAGTGTTGATAAGAGCTCTCACTTTTCACAGTACGGCAGAGCTTTCTCATGCAGTGCGGACACGACAAAGGCTTTTGTCTTCACTCGCATCGCCTTTCCAGCATCAACTCAGAGGTGTTAATGGGGCCGTGCCATGTAGAATGGGGTGAAATTGAAAAGTATGAAACGCAAGGATTTATTTGACAGTATCATTAAAACATATCAAGAAAACATATCAAGATTTTGTAGTTCGCTTTTGAGTTGACACATTTGCAATGTATAGTATAGTATCCACGAATCCATGCAAGGCCGTTGTTTCGGCATGCATCATTTATAGCTTACCAACATAAATAGCTCAGGGTATTATTGGCAAAAATAGGCAACAACGATCATTTACAGCTCGGTTGATAAGATTGTTTGACACTAGATACGCTTGTGCTGACATGCCTTGTCTCAAACAATATTTGTTAAGGTTTCATGATCATGTTCCTAAAAAGTTTAAAAATATATTGGAATTGAGTTTACCACCTCCCGTTAGAAGTTAGTTCAAAAATGCAGCAAGCTGCCAATTGCCTCAAAGCCTCATTCTTAAGACACCCGTGGCACACATGGCTTGTCACCAGTGCGCCGTTTCGGTCTCCGGCGCGCCACTTTCGAGCACACCCGCTGCGCGGCAAACAAGGAGAATGGACGACTCCGCCCGCCTCCCGCTGGGCGCTTCGTCTTCCCCCGGCGGGGGTCCGCCGTCCGGGGCTCCGGGGAGGGGCGGGGAGGGGGGAGAAGGCGTGGCAAGGAGAGGGCGGGGCGGAGAAACGGGGAGGGGTTCAGGGGTGCGGCAGGGGCTGAGCGGGAGGGCTGCATTAGTGAAGAAGTTTGCAACTATGCCTGTTATACAGAAGGTCGCTGAGAATTGATATTTATCATACCTTGTTTTATTAGCTAAGACTAACTGATGCCTACCAATTTCCTTCTTCATTTTCAGCATAGAAGCTTCAGCAAAAGATGTCGGCCACCCAGACAGAGCGGCTTGCTATACCTTTGAATTGCATAGCAGTACATTCTAGGATAGGTAGGTGCCACAGTGTCAACTTATTAACCAACTTTGCGTCCACCTTTACCGCACGTGTCAGAACACACTTAGCACTGCTAAAGCAGACTGAAAAGAAAAATTCACAAGTCACCTAGGAGAGATAAGCAAGCTGCTCGACGCTGGAGTATCTACCAGAGACCGATAAGGCATATTTGCTACGAGTAAAGGTTGTTAGCATGAGGTCATAAGAGGTCGTGTAAGGTCGCTCGGGATCGACTACTTTTTTTTTCGTTTGTTCAGGAGACTTATTCGTATACTTATCCTCACATAGTTGTACCTCTGGATTCTAAATGACTGGCAATCAATGCCTACCCCCTGGGAAGTTTAGAAGCTCAGTCGCAAGCGAATGTCTCCAAAAATTTATGAACTTCCATCCGCCGGAACCTGCATGGTTGCATGCAAATGGCAATCCATAAGCGACAGCTATGCGCTGTCCCATCCTTGACATTCTGAAGACAGGGTTAAACCGGTACCGCTGCCTTTAGATGACGCAACGCGTATCGAGTCCGCGACATACTCGCACGTAAAGCACAAGCAAACCGGTCCACGTATACTCAAACCGGAAGTCCGTGACAGTGCGCATACATTGGTGGGTTGGTCCGTCACCAAACCCAGGCATTACCGGTTGGTGCAGCACCAATGCCGGCAAAGAGCAGGCATTGCCGATTGGTGTAGCACTAAAGCTTGCTGGGAGCGGACATTGCCCATTTGCGTAGGACCAAAGCTAGCTGGGAGAGCATTCATTGTAACTTGGTGCAGGATCGAATACAGCCAGTGAAGTATGCATAGCGGAGCATAGCGGTGCACCACCAAATTCAGTTAGTGAGATTTGCGGTCGGCTGTGCGCTCGGCGCTGACAGACCGTGACTGATGTGTCCATAGTGCACAGTGCACCGCGACTGAGGTGTGCACAGTGCATTCACCGTGACCAGAGGTGACCGAACTGGGGAGATCGGTGAATTGCACGGTGGGAGAACATCGACTCAGTGCTCACTGCTTATACAGCCATGGTCAGTACTTAGATCAAGCATCGCGAACATCTGGTTGTATAAGGCTAAATTGTCGTAAAAATATATAAAAACCGAAAGCGGATGATCGTTATCTGTTTCCAGATTCTTCGTTCAAGAGCATCAGTTTGTGCACTTCAAGCAATTGCAACCGAGAAAATCATAAGAAGGCAACATAAAGTGTTAACGAAAGGCAAGGACGCGATTGAACATATCTGCACTGCACCGCAAATATGGAAGACCGGAAAAGGATACAAAAATCCACCTAAGCTTTAACAGCAGTCACAACAGCGGCCCGCAGCAATATCAACCGCAGCGGTCGCCGCCATCGCAGCACTGCTGCCGGTCTCGCCAGTTTTAGCCGTGACCTTTGATGCGGTCGGCGATAAGCGCGGCGATAGTTCGGGCGATAAGTGTGGCGATAGTTCGGGCGATAAACCAGCCCGGGGGCAATGCCCTGCCAGGTGATGGTTGCCCTGATGTTACCTCCAGTCGTGACCTCAACTGACCCTAGAGCGACCCTTTGGCAAAGCCTCAGCTACAAACACGGTAGCAGATAGGGACAGGATGAGAAAGAAGCACATAGGTACCACATAAATCGGATTGATCGCTAATGAATTGTGATAATCCTTCAGTCGTGATTCCGCCATGGCTTACATTAGATTTGAAATCGATAATAGTTGCTACCAGTTTCTTCAGTCGGTGCATCCCGGCCAATGACCGACAAAAATGTTTTTAATCAGAAATAGGAAAAGTATCATGTTATCAAATTCATCTACTTATGGATACGAAGAGAATAAGGATACACCACATGGAGGTTGGAATTACTTTGTTATTTATTTATTTATTTATTTATTTCACATCGTGAGGCAAATCCGTGGAAAAATACGGCTATTACATGCTCGAGTCAGATACAGAATGGGGGGCAATGATGATGAAACAAACACACGGAATCGCAGTTCACACAGTCGGATCAGACAAATTGAAAACACATTCAGCATACATTTACCGCCGTTTACGTCACTTGCTCGTTTGTTAAATGGAGAGAGGACATAAAACCGTCAATATATCATGTGGATCGATCGTGGAAGGACATTTTGGCTCCTTGCGCTATTAAAAGTTAATATGGCAGGAAATGTTTTGTTTGCTTCTATCTAGAATCGGCTGGCTTTTGATGTCTACTCAGCAAAAGTGATAAGGAACGATCAATCTAAAAATGGCATCACACTATTCTTTCCACATGGAAATGAGTAGGTAAATATCCAAATCGGTTACGCGGTAGTCAGCTGCCACATCTTTATCAGGTAGGTATCGGACCGATTAAGTGTGAATCAGTGTTCGCCACGGGCCGGGCCAGCCCAACGGGCCATGGGCCGGGCTGGGCCACGGGCTGGGCCGGGCCCCCAAATATCATTAGTTAACGGGCTATGGACGGGCCGGGCCAAGAGCTTTGTGCACTATGGGTTTTGCGACTAATGTCAATTTAAGAAAATTTGGAAACTGATGCAAACAAAACCCACTGGGAAAATACAAAAACTAAACCAAATTTAACCCTATTCCTGGCGGGCTCCGCCGGGACAAGAAACTGGCGGGGGGGGGCCGATTCGGCCCCCCCCCCTGAGATCTCGAGAACGAAGCAAGATAGCGACAAGCGGTAAACGGCATCGGATACGCACGGCCAAGATCTACAATTTTTACTAAGGTCATTTTCAGGTCAGGTCAAAGATGACGTCACAGGGGTCGAAAAAGTCAAAATGGCGGCACTAGATAGTAGATATGGAGAGAGTTTTTCTCGAATAACTTTCGAATTAGTCAAGATAGGAGCAAACTAAGGGCATCATCGTGATCCTCTCGTCAATCCGCATCGAATGATATATATGTTGACCTCGAAAGGTCAAGGTCAAAGGTTGACCTCAGGTCACGTGACCTCGAGGTCATCATGTATATCATTCGATGCGTCTTGACGAGCTGAACACAATGATACCATCCACGCGTCTGTATCTTGTTCCTGTACGGAGTTATTGGCCAAAAACCTTTGGTGACCTTTGATGACGTCACATGACCTCACAGCTGCCCAACAGCAAAACAGACCTCAAGGTAGTGAAGGTTGATCGTATATGAAGTCATGTATGGTATATGGGGTCATTCCGACCCGTTTTAGTGGTAAAAACAGGGAGTTGATTTTTCCCCCATTGACTTATAATGGGGAGGTCGCGAAATTGACCTGACCTTAGGTCACCGATATCAAAATTCCGAGATATACAAATTGCACATACTGGTACTCTAACTAAACCCTGAAGAGAAGAAATTGATCGGTCAAAAACTCTAGCTCTGGCGTGATTGCAAACTTTTCTGAGGTAGGGTCACCAAACCGCCTCTGGTGACCTGACCTGAGGTCAGATCAACTCAAAATTTTCAGACATGTTGCGTAGAAGCCTTTTAGGAAAAGTCAGAAAATTTGAGCTTCCTAGCTCAACGCGTTTGGGAGATAAAACCAAAAAACCTCAGGGGGGGGCTCCTGAGGCCCCCCCCGCCAGGAATAGGGTTAAGCAATGTGAAAGATAACCTACTTGATATTGAATTTTGGGAATCTTGAGAATTATCCAATATCACATCATCACACATAGGAGGGTTTTCATAAAAATTCCGCAACCAAAAACATCAGAGAATCTCTAGCATCATTAGTTTGTTAATAAAAGTTAAAATGTAGTCATCAGAATAACTTACTTAGCACTACAACTCCAAAAACTAAGAAGCCACTCAACAATGATGGGCTACAGGGCTACATTAACCCCGCGTTCGATGTCTCCCGGACGGCAAAGATTCTACGTCGTCCGGCCAATCCCGTCCAAGGTCAGCGGGGGCTCGGCTGCGGTTATGGAACGTGATTGGCCGGACGGCGTAGAATCTTTGCCGTCCGAGAGACATCGAACGCGGGGTTCGCTTAACACTTATATGTGGCGATAGTGAGACAATTCCAACACAGTCTTTTTCCTTCACCGACGGCTTTTTAACGAACAGAACCTTAAAAGGATACTCACAAAACACACTGTAAGTAACGAGGAATTCTACAGAGTATTTCGCGATGAAAGCTTCTTTAAATGTCCATAAATTTGTCAAAATAAATCACAACAGACCACCCCCCTCTCAACAAAATTTGCGATCATGGCGGCGGCGCTATGTTTATGTGGCGGCATCTAGGTAGTATACACAACAGTATATCAAATAAATACGTTTTTTAACTAAGTATCAAGGTGAAAAACAAAATTCAACAAATAAAAAATAAAACCTTAATAACGAAGTCTGAAAACTTGAACGAAAAACAAAACAAAAACTTGATCATATATGTTTTATTATACAATTGGTCAGAATCGTTACCTGCCGCAGCTGCGACAATCAAGAAGTGTTCGCTCATTTTCGATTGATGATGATGATGCGTAAAAGTCGAAAAAGTACCCAATAACATTTCAAGCTTACCATGTTTTCTGCTTACGCTGCTAGCGATATCCATATCTTGAAAAGAGCCTAACATAAAATAGCAAGGAAAGCAGCAGATAGTTGTCCACAGAGATTCGGTTGACACGTGGGCATGAATTGAAAATAGATTAAATCAGTTTTGCTGATAAATGGATGGATTTTCTTCTTTTTTTGGAAGACAGTGCTAAAGTTAGTGTCACTCATTTTGTATGCTTTCTCAGGCTTTTGATATTGCAGCATCAATGGAGTGAATTTAACAGCAAGGTCAATCCCAGACAAATTCATCAATTCCCATAAGTCAAACTTTTTTCTGCTGGTAAGTGCTGGGAAGTATAGAGTATGTTGCAAATACTTCCTTCAAGTATATATTAGAGTCACCAATTATGAATGATAATGTTCACACACATCAGCTTGCAAGATAACTTTACTCATAGAATGTAGTTAATATAATCATGTAAACTTTTTATAGGTGTGTAATCATGACCTAATCGACTGAGGTGCTTGCTGTTACTGTTAAAATTTGTGCCATAGGTACTTGAAATGATTATATTCATTGAAAAGAAGGGAGTCATGATTACCATGTTAACCCTCGCATGTGTAGGGGGGGGTCGGATGGACCCCCCCCCCCCATGGTTTTTCGCGAATAACTCGCGTAAAAAGCGGCCGATCGCGACGAAACTTTCAGTACCCTCGCGCATTGATCAATTTTACACCTACCCTGAAAATTTCATGACCCTGACCCAAATGACCTTTGACCTGTGACCTCTTTTCCGAGACCATGTTTGGCCGGAATCGCGATTTCGCGTATGTCGGCTCGCACTAGCCAGGTGTTTGCAAGCTTTTCGTGGTTTCAAACGTTCAAACATGTGATTTGATGTTACTCCCGTGTGTGTCAAGGTCACCTGAAGGTCAGGTCAGGTCATTGACCTTTGGTGACTCGGGTGACCTCGGGTCACTTTTTCGAGTTTTACATGTTTCTAGGCTAGTTTTTGGAGCTGAATTCGAATTTAGCAACCATTTGAACATTTACGAAGTAGTTTTGGTGACTTCGTAACATGTTACGAAGCTGTCAGAGGCGGTTGACACGTACTACGAATACCCGTCACGACGCCTACTGGTTGACCTGACCTGACCTGACCCGACGTGGTCTAAATGCTTCAAGACATCATCTGTGATCAAAACTAACACGATATTCGTGATCAGCACCCCGAAAAACCCCTTAGCAGCCACACTTTACGACTTTCTAAAAGGTCCCGATTTTCCCGTCTTTGGGTCATTGACCTGACCTGGAAGGTCAACCAATGACCTAGGACCTCAAAATCGGGTATCCTCGGCTTCCTCTCGTCACGGGCAACACGCTCGTTTTTTCCGCGAAGCTCTAGCTCGATCAGGGGCCAAACGGCAAGGGGGGGTCCAACCGACCCCCCCCCCCCCTACACATTAGAAGCTGGCAAACGCCGCACACATGCGAGGGTTAATATTCATGCAATTTGAATTGTTCTCAAAATAGTGTAATCAATCATGCTTATTATAGCAATAGACTAAGACAATAACTAGATTGCTATTTTTGACTGGCCGGGCCGGGCTGGGCTTGGAATATTTGCCAAGAGCGGGCTATGGGCTGGGCCGGGCTCTGAACCCATGGACCCGGGCCGGGCTGGGCTGGGGATTTTGGGGCCCGTGGCGAACACTGGTGTGAATCAGAGTTAAATACTCTGTTACATAAAGAGTTAAATTCAATCGACCGGGCCTGGGCCAATCTTAGCAGCGCAAAACACCCGAGTAATATTTCCTATATCAAACTTCAGTGACTAGCCGCTAAAGCAAAGTAAGTACCGGATTAAGCCCTGATTGCAAAATTTGCCGTGCTTTTTTTCTGCATGTTTTACAGGCAATGTGTTTCTCTGTGCCGGCAAAAGACATGCACCCGCGGAACCCAGCTATGAGGTTTGCAGCGTGCACGTTGCACATTACCGTAAAACTGCCGTCATTGCGCTGCCAGTTCCCAGGATCAGCTGAGCCTCGCAGTGCCCGGGGCGCCGCCCACCCCTCCCCTCCCTCCCCAGCTGAGGGGAGTCGGAACTCACCTCCTTGGGGGCACATGATGAGAGGTCAACGGTCGGCGAACATAGCTCCCTCTCACGGCGGCTCACAGCGGACTCCACAGCGAGATGAAATTCCTCGAAAACGGGGCGGAGAGGAAGATAGACGATACAGAGACGGGAAAATCACGTGTCGTTAAAAGTCGTAGGCAAATTGAAACGTGCCGTTTTAGGTATTATTCACTGTTGCTGGCAAGTAGCTTTGAACACAAAGACAGTGCAAGTTTTGCGAGGTAGCAAATTAACGTTGATCTTGCGTTGATCTTGCTGTGTATCACCGTTAGATCACCTCACGCGTAACCAGATAAATCGAGTCAGAGCACGGCCTACGAGTCATCGAGTCACCACTGATTCGAGTCACCTCCAATCGAGTCACACCTCGCGCCTCCTGTGCCACGTGCAGGGCCGCTCGCACAGCGTTCAGTCCCGCCTCCTCACCACACCGCGGCGGCAGCTGAGTGCAGTCGGCTGGGTCAGTTCACCCACAGAGAGCACAGCAGGGCGCTCGTTCTGCCGCGCTCTTCCCGCTGCAGAGGACCCGGCGACGCGCCTGACATCTAGCGGGGAAATTGGAAAGTTGATGTAGATGGCGGTAGTGAGAGCTGAGGGCGGCGGAGGAGGAAGCACCAGGGTAGGTCGGAGAAGCCGAGCTGGAGGTATAGGTGTCGCTAGCGTCAAACCAGTACCGTGAGGCCGACTCGGTGGATATAATTTATGGGGTCTGTTTACCGCTGCAGGCTGCGTGGGACGCGATAATGATGGCGTCCTAATGATGGCTCTCATGACGGGTGAGCCGCTCAGCGGTGGAAAACAAATGGTTCCTCTCGTCAGAGGAAATTGGTCGGGTCAGGTCAGCCGAGAGGGTGTCGGACTGACCTTCGGCCCACGAGGTCTACTCGTATTTATAGGTCAACTGCTGGCAAAATAAAGAAACAAAAACCGGAACAGGGGTTTTATTTTTCCTTCAACCAAATAACTAGCGCAATGCAGCTTACACCCTAATTTGTAAAGGACCTAAGGTCACACCATTTTTTTTTGTTGCTTGCTGTATCTTTTGTAGGGTGGATTCTCGATTTACTAGGACCGCTTCAGAACTGCGAGGATTTGTATTTTGTGCTGAGCCGACCACTGACAAGACAAGTGGTCGCAGCAGCTGACCTCATCTGGGGTAGGACACGCGTTCCACGATGGGACAAACCACTCAGGCTACTTAATCAACCGGAAAGGGATTTGTCCCTATTGGAGCCGGTTTGGGTTACATTGATCGTTTACCTGGGTGGTGGGGTGACAGCCATCCATAATAGTGCGTTGTGAGTACAGTTGAGCGGGACGAGGATGGAATGGTGCTCAAGATAAAAACTGAAAGGAACGGATAAATGAAGACTGTATCGCATGTCATAAGATTATGAAGCTTTATGAAAAATTTTGCTAAATTACGTGTAATTTTTGACAAAACTTTGAACTATGTATTCAATCTTTCAATTGAAAATCATTCTGCTATTAGAATCCATCTCCAGACATACAAAGGCAACAGGTAGCGATAACATTTTCCCCAGCTGATCGCCTTTGCACATTAACCCGCGAGTTGCTGGGGGGGGGGGGGGCGTTAAACGCCCCCACTTTTTTCGCCGGGCCATAGCATAACAACGGCGAGCCGCAGGCGCGCCAAATTTTGGGTATTTGTAGGGAATTGATTGCAGTTTATTGCGACAAAGTTCAAAAAAAATCGGCCCGACAAATTTTGAGATATCGAGGTTTTAGTGACGTCATGATTTCTGAGTTTTCGACCAAAAACGGCATATGTTCAAAAAATCATATAAAATCACAGAATAGATATACAGACATGCCGTAAACGCCATTAGACTGCCAATACCACGAGCAATCTAATGGCTATCTTCGATTATTGATTATTGTTCCGCATTTTCCAAAATCTTGAACTAAATCTTGGCAATTTCTCGCGACTACTTCACGACCATGATACGTGAATTTCTTAAATTGAACTTTTTGAGCCAAACTCGTACACATATGAGAAAAAGAATGTCACCATCGTGTTCTACGCTCCAAATTACCCATAAAACATGTGTCACAGGCCGCGAATATCAGTTTTGATTTTCGGGGATATGTGCCTACCCGGTTGACCTGACCTTGACCCTGAACTATGCTTGACTGACCCCTACATGGAGCTGACACTTTTGTAAGCCTTATATGATGGATTGTGCACCGTTTTGACAGAGCTTATGACGAGAGACGCCCATTGCGAAGTCCTGAAGTCCATGCTACTGAAAGTCCGATTTCCGGTGTTTGACCTGACCTTGACCTGATCTGTGACCTCAAAATTCAACTTTTAAGTACTCACCTAAAGCGTCTCGTCGCGCTCTTTCGTTTGCCGCCTCGTGCGTTTCGCTGCGCCTATTGGTTCTCGAGTTATCGGCTGGGGGCGTTTAACGCCCTCCCCCCTCCCCCAGCAAACGGTGGGTGGCGAAATACCCCAGCAACTGCCGGGTTAACAAATTTTACTTCTCCAGGTCCCCACCATCCAACGCGTCTTTTCGACTGGTCGATAGGAACGGCACTCCCCCCAGTGCTTTTGAGAGTTTCCAGTTGGATTACTGAGCCCGGTCCAATGCGCTGCGTTATTCATCTATTCCCCTTCACCCAGCCCTTCCTCCGAATGTTTTCACGCGATTGATCTGTGCGTTGTAATGAAACCGGACAGGTGGGAAGGAGGCGATGAAAACAAAACAAACAACACGCCAGAGTGATGGATCATTACTGGCGGCACCACCCTTCTGGAGAAAACACGTGGGAGGAAGGGAGGGAGGGAGGGAGAGAGAGAGAGAGAGAGAGAGAGAGAGAGAGAGAGAGAGAGAGAGAGAGAGAGAGAGAGAGAGAGAGGGACAGACAGACAGACAGACAGACAGACAGACAGACAGACAGACAGACAGACAGACAGACAGACAGACAGACAGAGAAAGAGAGAGAGGGAGAGAGAGAGAGAGAGAGAGAGAGAGAGAGAGAGAGAGAGAGAGAGAGAGAGAGAGAGAGAGAGAGAGAGAGAGAGAGAGAGAGGGCCATCTATAAGCGATCAGCCACCTCAGTCCTCAGTCCCTGACACCACTTGGTGAAACTGGCCCACGCCCTCCCCGCCAAAGATCTCCGAGGGTGCTCGGAGAGAAATTGCGCGCCGCCCCTGCGTTACTATGGTAATATGTGCGCCATACACGCCGCCGGCGACAAATGCGGCGCGCGAGATGCGTTTTGTGGCGCGGCGCATACGTCACTGACGCAAGTACGTGAGTGCGTAACGTCAAGTTTAATGGGATTGCGTCAACGTTGCACTGACTTCATAGGACTGCCCATCAGGGATGGTCAAATCACAATCAGCAGCACAACAGAGGGAAAAAGTCGAAGAGCATAGTTGATGAATAATATCAAACATATACAGCAGTGATGCGTGTCCGCCGGATGGATAGGTATTGTCTATCCTTAAAATTTTCACCTGCACATTGTGATAGACGGCGCTAATCAAACAGCCAGGATGACCCAGAACCAGGAATGTCGCTCATTTCACTATCAGGGCAGCCCAGTTATGGCACCTGGGCACGAACTGACACCTGGCCGGGACCTCGAGGGCCGTCTGCCGCCGCCAGCTCTCCATCAATCAAACGTACCTTTCACTGGGCATACATTAGCGCCCAGGCGCAGATCTCAGCCCCAAACCTGATTTGTTGACGGGCGGGACGGTCAGCACGCATCCAAAATTGACCCGGAGAGAAACTGAACTGACTGAGAGAGGTCGGTTTTGGCCCAGGTGACAGGTGTGGTGTTAGGTAGGTGCTCGTGATGTGAGGCTGTGAGGGGCATTCCTTAATAACCATCGTTGAAAAACAGCGCCGATTTAAGTTCAAACGAAAATTACGATGATTGCTTTTTAATTTATTTAGACTTTCGATGGAATATGAAACACACAGAGATGCCGCACAAAATATTCATTTCTGACAACCTCTGGAATGAGCGCGGGCATGGCTACACGCATATTACTGAGTGCAAAGAAGGAAACATAGTTCCAGTTTGTTTCATTTTGTGACCTTGATGAGCTCATTTTCACGGTATCAGACGACCTCACGATAAGAATACTCCCGTGACCTGCGTGTGTCCTGATGACGGTCATCAGTTCAGATAGCAAGCGGCTGCGTCCCTGAGGGTAATGGACGGAGCCCGGCACGCAAGGGTAGGTAGGGAAAGGGAGGGCTTTCAGGCTAGTCGTGGGACAAAGTAGAAACGGTACCCAAGGTTTTGTGGATAAAGGTTTAAAACCCCTGAGAAAGGTCTCGGGTTACTAAAAAAAAAACTGCCGATAACTGCTAATGTACCGATTTCTAAACAGATAGGTATGCATTACAAGCTGGTTCAGAGCTAGGCACTACCTCGTACCTGGGACCGCATAGTAGGCAGTGATTGCCTACTGGATGGACTGACTGAAGGCAGTCTCATTGGTGCACGCGCCCACGTGCTCCACGTGCCCACGTGTTACCACGTGTTACCACGGACGGCGCCCATTTCCCAGTATCGATTCATCTCCCCGATTACGGGAGATTACCTATCGATGTCGGCTATTATCGTCGATTCGATATTGATATCGACCCAATCCATCAATATCTACGCAGAGTTCAAATGGGATTTTGCCAGCTATTACGGAGAAAGCAGTCGACTGACGAGGCGGGGATCGCATTTCAGATGAGTCTCGTTATATTTCGGTCGGCACTGTTTCCTTCTTCGACAAGAAAAATTCAGCTGATGGTGAAACGCACTGCAAAAATAGCCAAATTCAATCCTTATCATGAATGCATTCTTTCAATGAGTTACAGAATACATATGGTTAAACTGAAGCATAAGTGGAGTTATTTATAAACCCTGCACAATACAGTTTAGGAGTTTACATATCAACAAAAATATCTGCACTTAAGGGTGTGATGGCCTCCTTTGGGTGTACCGAATACTCTCACGAGTCCAAACAGTTCAGCATCAGCCAGTGGCAGCCAGTTCAAAGTACTGTGACCATCTTCCGGTTCCTCACTCTGTGACGTCATCTGTGACAAGTGTTCACACATTTCCGCTTCGGCCCTTCGTGTCAGCACCAGTTCAGCGTTCTCGTGAGCAGGGCCTCCGACCACTTCCGGTAGTAATTACGGTGCTGATGCCGTGATACTTTGCGTGATAACGCGATATTTTGCGTGGCGGCCGCTGGCACGCTGCCCAGCGGCGATGGTAAAGTTCCCGTGATAGCCCTAGTGACCGTGTCCGTGACGGTTTTCCTGAGAGTTTTACCTCCCGTGGCAGACTTCGTGATGAACTCCGTGAGTTTTCCGTGACGAGCCCCGCCTAGCCTTTCCGTGACGGGATTCGTGACGGTGCATATCCGGTGGTTCCTGTAGGAATTTTGAATTTTTCGTGTATATTGGTCATCACCTGACAACAGCTATTGAAAGGTGGAAAGTGGACATCGCAAACAACGGAACAAAAATTATATGTTTGACGGTGCCGGAAAAATTATCCCGGACAAAAGACACGGGCTGGAGAGGCCCCGCACTACACAGGCTGAGCTTAAATAATTGCGTCTAAGCTTAGCAAATAACACAACTATATATGTGCAATTGAGTTTTGTAAAAAGATAAATGTTTTTAGCTTGGATTGTATTACGGTGCAAGCGCAAAATGTTATAAGAGTCAATGAATAGGCCCCTGAAAGTACATACATAGTTACGAACAGAAATGCTACCGGCATTCAAAATGTGAGCTCGCCAGTCGGTTACCAGTTTCAACTCAGTTTTATCATCAATTCCGGCCTTCATCACTAGGTGGGCCATGAGTTTCCTCCTTACTCATCACGGCCACAGCCACCTTTCCTCTGTTGCAGCTCTCAGCATAACGCACTGGAGGATGTCGAGTCAATACTACATACTATCACTCGTCCTATGCGGAGTACCATGTTATAGCGTGGCGCATTCTTATGGTCTCGTGATTATGATTTTACGTTTATTAAAAACGAACGGATATTAGAAAGAAAAAGAGAAATACAGTCTTGCTTTGGAGGCTCACGACTTTGCACAGCCATTAGGACCCGACATGGCGCGGTCGGTAGGACTGTAAAAACTAACGTTTTGCTCTCACACATTTCTCAATAATGGCTAGCGGTAGAATGGGCTCACGCCGGAATAAGAATGCCGGGGAAAGGGCAGCTGAAGCAGAGACGTCGCCCTCAGATCATGTCGTGGACAACAGACAGCTGTTGAGCTTAATTCAAGAGCAGCAGGCAGCCTTGACGGTGGTGTTGCAAGAGCAACAAAGGATGAACATGGAGATGAGAGAGTCACGGGAGTCTCGGAATAGCCACGACACGAGGGCAGCTGCCAAGATGCCCGCAACTTCACTGCCTGATAAGGCGTCCTACGATATGTCGATGCCACAATGGAGAATATGGAGGCGCGACATACTGCAATTTGCCAAAATGTCAGGCTGGAATGACGAGACGACGGTTGCCAGCATTCGACTGCAAAGTGAAGACAAAATAAAACGTGTCCTCGAAGCCCAATTCGGGGAGCGATGGGAAGGACTCACTGTATCAGAGGCCCTGAATGCCGTTGGGGCGGTGATTCGAAAATCCTCCAACCCAGCTAAGGAGAAGGCCAAGTTTCACCAGCTGCAACAGCAAGCCGGTGAGACTGGGAAGGAGTTTGTTCATCGGTGCGAGCAGCAGGCCCTCGAATGTGACTTCCGGTGCCCACATTGTCACGGTGACCTTAGCGAGGAGCTGATAAAGGACCGGGTGATGACTGGACTGGCCAATGAAGCGCTTAAGTTAGACATGCATCAACACTTTGACCAGTACAAATCTCTTGAGGAGGTCATCATCAAGATAGAAGGTTTTGAATCAGCAACATCTTCGGCACAGATTGGAGCAGTGGAAGCCGACGCACTCACAGCACTGGAAGAAGCGGCTGGCGGAGACGAAGCCGTGCTAGCGGCGTTACATTCCGCCTACAAGAAGGCAAAAGCTGACCGGCTGAAGTCTAATGTCCGTAGCGGTGCAAGCGCAAGCCGCCAACAGGGGGCAGGGAGGCGGAACGGCAAGCAACAAGGTCGAACGACTCTTGAGGACGTCACGTGCTTTTTGTGTGGCCAGCGAGGCCACAAGAAGTACCGATGCCCTCAGAAAACCAGCAATCTTGCAAATGGAGTGATGTGTGACGGCGTCCCTGAGAATGTACCGAACGACATATGTTCTATTGCTGAGACTGGCAACCGCCTGCTATGGTCCATCAATAAAGTAACAAAATCCTACCGGCGTGGAGTCTCTGGTATGGAGGAATTATCAGTGTCAATTCAGTACCAGCATAGCCAGATTTACCGACTGCTGGCCGTTGCCGACACTGGGGCTGAATGTTGTGTGGCAGGAGTGGAACAGATGCGTGCGCTCCGTCTGACGGAAAGTGAGCTAAACCCAGCTGATGCCAACCTACGCCACGCTGGTGGAGGGGCATTGAGAGTGGTTGGATCCAAGACCTGCCGCATTGAAGTAGCCGGACGAGTGACGGTTCAGCCGGTCTTCTTCGTGCGGGGCGTGCAGCGCCTCTTCCTCTCTGTCGGAGCGTGCAAGGCACTGGGTCTGGTGCATATTAACTTTCCTCACCACACCCACACGGACGCCGTGATCAGTGCCGCAGTGAAGCAAAAGCCAACTGAACGGCAGAGCAGTGACCCGCAGTGGCAATCACCTGCGGTAGAGCCACCCAATCGTCCCGGCGACCTGCCGTATCACCCTACAGAGGACAACGTACCGCAACTAGAAGAAACCAGTGAGGACTGCAAACCAGTGAATAGAGGCAACAGCAGAAGCAGTCACTGCCTCTGGGATTGGAAAAGGCGGAAGGTTTTCAGCGCTAGGAAATAAAGAGAGGAAAGAGGGGAGAGGATGTCGTGAGGATGTCGAAGGAGCGGTATGCTATGACAGGTCGGTGCTCGAAGCATGCGCGAAGGAAGTAAGGAAACTATTCCTCGCAGTCCTCATGATGCAGTCCTAGGGCTCAAACCTCTCAGCCATCACTACCAGGACCAGTGTGGTCCTCCCACTACTATCCGCTCGCTCTCCCCCTCTCCCGTCCCCATCCCCGGTCCCGGGCACCGCCCTCCCCTCGTCCCGTTATGCGTCCTCAGGCCTCAGCGTCGACCGTTTACCATGGAACACCGCCCTCCACCCTCTTGCCACAGCCCGTGCGGCGCTGTGTGTGTCTGCGAATACGCGTCCGTGTGCGTGCGTGTGCGTTTAGTCGTGGGTGTGGGGCGTTCGCCTGCCGGTGCGTGCGGCCGAGCTGGGCTCGCCTCGGCTGTGGAATGTCTGAGAAAACGGTACCGAGCCCGGCTGACGGGATGTGTTTATCCTCCATCGGAGCCTTTCGTCGAGTGGAGGGCACACGACCGAGCGTGAAATCACGAGGAAAGGCGGCAACGATTTCGTGTTGTTGTTGGTAGGAGAAATGCGTGTGTGCGTGTGTGTGTTGAAATAGCGGAGCGGAAGGGGAGGGATGGAGAATCAGAGGCTGAGCATTCGGGGACGAATGGGGGAGAAGCGAGGGTGTGAAGCTGTGAGAAGGAGAGCATTGAACACGATTAATATTCGGACATCATGCTGCGCTGCTGATGATTTGCATCGACGTCATGTTTTGTTTACGCGCAGAAGACTGAACAAATTCCTGCCATTCCAGTAGTGTGCCAGAATTCGCAAACACGGCCCCCTAACGCTGCGCCTGATAACACTAATCATACGGCGATTTAGCAGCAATCAACGGTGCTGGGGCCGGCTAGGGCGCACAGCTGGGGCTGAGATTTATCTACGGAATGGGGAGGCTTCGCACGTGCGCGAGTGCAGGTGTGTATTGTGATGTGATGGTGTATGTGCGCGTATGTCATGTGTGACGTCAGCTTTTTGACTTGTGGAATGTGAAACCGTTGCACTTGGTACCAAAGGAAAATATCCTCATGGCATCAAACCAGGGTTGTATACGACTCAATCAATAGCAATCAATTCAATCACGACAAATTTGGGAAACCAATCAAATCAATCAAGTCAGAGCAGTTTTCGGGAATTGATTCAATCGACTCAAACGCGACAATGAAAGGAATCAATCAACTCAATCAAACGACTCAAACCAACACATGCATTAGGTTTTTTGCCCCACCAACTTGGAAAAGTGTCCATAGCAGTCTGGTGTACCTACCTACCTACCTTCCTACCTACCCACAGAAGAAACATAAAAATATTGTCATTTAAAATTATAAATTGCCATGCCATTCAAAGTTTCTATGTAATAAGGATGGATACCTAGTGATGGACAGGTGGATCATGATATTGAGGTTCAATGGGTAGAATTGGAGCAGAAGTTTCATTTAATGGGTGCAAAATAACCCAGTAGTTGACTCGCCCCTTAACCCAAATCACCACCTTTCACCTAAAGGTTGTCAATTTAATTTTGGCCATATTCCAACTCCATTTACACTAAATATCAGATATTCCGGTTGAAAGTTGGCTGCTCGGATTTTGGCAGTGTTCGTGATTTGGACAATTTTACCTACACCACGTCTATTTTAATGGATAATATGCATCAATAACATATTAACCATAGGGAAATAGAAATAAATATCTTACCTGCATGTGACGGTTTCAGTTAGACAGAGACTGACGGGCAGCCTGAAAAACTTTCCACACAATGTGCATTTGAGGCGTGGGATGTTGTCAGATTGGGAAGGAAGAGATT
>NW_024883984.1:0-27191 GCF_019059575.1 Amphibalanus amphitrite | reverse complement strand
AGTAATTTTGGCCGCTTGTTATCTTGCCGTATTTCTCCGTCAATGCGGGCGCCAGCAAGCCAACATGAGCTATACGGCTGATGTCCGATATTTACGAGCGCATTAATCTTTTCTGACACCCATTAACATGACTGGCCAAGTTATGAACTATGCTTTATGTGTTTTAGGGTGAGTCCAGTGTCATCACTCGAACGCCATTTGTTTGCTAAGCATTGCTGCAACACGTGCGCCATTTATGTTTATTTGTTTTTGAAGACGTTCCATGCCTACGTCTCGAGCTTTGCATACTGAAATTTATACAGTTTGCATAGTTCATAAGTAGCTAACTAGCGGTGGCAAGCAGATGTCTGGATGTTTTCACGACTGACCACAGTTGGCTGTCACAATTAGCTTGTCTTGGGAATGATGTGATATGTAGGCTCGGAAGAAACGTTGATGGCGATGTTAGCATGGTTTATGGGCACTTGGATTGTACTGATGTTTTGCTAAGCTTCTTGAGTTTGCACATAATTGTTCATTGCTAAATGAACGTTTACATGAAACAATACCGCATAAAGTGCAGAGGTTGTGATCTATACACTTAGCAAACAACAAACTTTGTCGTGAACGGCCTCAGCTTAGGTCAACATTTTGTTAGGCTTTGAATGTGGTTACCTATCCAAGGTATTGGAATTAACAGCCAAACCCCTTTCTAGCCAATGCCTGGAGTGATAGCTTGCACCATTTCTTGTCAATCTTGAATCGACTATGATGAAGTCGATAGATATACTGAAACCCATGAGAAATGAGTAACTAAATCAATGTACTGCGGCGATGTGCTGTGGCCTAAAATACATCAGCTTATCCCTCTGTTAACCCGGGGCAGTTGCTGGGGTATTTCGCCACCCACCATTTGCTGGGGGGGGGGGGGGGCGTTAAACGCCCCCAGCCGATAACTCGAGAACCAATAGGCGCAGCGAAACGCACGAGGCGGCAAACGAAAGAGCGCGACGAGACGCTTCAGATGAGTACTTTAAAGTTGAATTTTGAGGTCACAGGTCGGGTCAAGGTCAGGTCAAACACCTGAAATCGGGCTTTCAGTAGCATGGACTTCAGGGCTTCGCAATGGGCGCCTCTCGTCATAAACTCTGTCAAAACGGTGCACAATCCATCATATAAGGCCTACAAGAGTGTCAGCTCCATGTAGGGGTCAGTCAAGCATAGGTCAGGGTCAAGGTCAGGTCAACCGGGTAGGCACATATCCCCGAAAATCAAAACTGATATTTGCAACCTGTGACACATGTTTTATAGGTAATTCGGGGCGTAGAACACGATGGTGACATTCATTTTATCATATGTGTACGTGTTTGCCTCAAAAAGTTGAATTTAAGAAATGCATGTATCATGGTCGTGAAGTAGTCACGAAAAATTGCCAAGATTCAGTTCAAGATTATGGAAAATGCGGAACGATAATCAATAATCGAAGATAGCCATTTGATTGATCATGGTATTGGCAGTCTAATGGCGTTTACGGCATGTCTGTATGTCTATTCTGTGATTTTATATGATTTTTTGAACATATGCCGTTTTTGGTCGAAAACTCAGAAATCATGACGTCACTAAAACCTCGATATCTCAAAAATTTTCCGACCGATTTTTTTTAAACTTTGTCACAATAAACTTCAATCAATTCCCTACAGGTACCCAAAATTTGGCGCGCCTGCGGCGCGCCGTTTTTTTATGCTATGGCCCGGCGAAAAAAGTGGGGGCGTTTAACGCCCCCCCCCCCAGCAACTCGCGGGTTAACGGAAAAAATGCGAACATGTGCACAATCGCATACATATTTGACTGTAGTTCATGCTAATAAGAAGGGCCAATGCTGCGACATCGGAATTTAGTACGTACTTCTGACTTTTACTGTGGATAATGCTGTCAGATTCGCCTAAAATGAAACTGCATGATAAACTGCTGTCCTCATATGTTCTAAATTGCCGGAAACTGAGGTCTAAAACAGACCTTAGTTTGTAAAAAGGCTCGATTCGTGTTTAACGTGACATGAGTTAGACAACAGTCTTATTCTAACCCCTCTCTCTCCCTCTCCCTCCCTCCCCCCTCTCTCTCTCTCTCTCTCTCTCTCTCTCTCTCTCTCTCTCTCCCCGCTGCATGATAGTTAGTCACATATGTTCGTTATTCTTACTTTTCTTTATCACACCATCTTTCGACATTTATTTGTATCTCATATTCTCTTGTTACGAAGACACGCAAGTTCTCAGTCAATACGTCCTTACTGAGGGAAACTGTCTCCGTGCGGAGGTATGTGGATTAGAAATATGTCATCCTTTTCCGACTCTGTCCACCGGGCTATGCCTTTCCTAAAGCACGTGATTTCGGCATTCTCCAAAGCCCCAGGCATCCGCCAGGTAAGCCTACGTCAGCTACCTGTTCAGTATCACCAGACTTGGGCTCAACTCACCCGGGAGAAAAACTCCACTCGCTTCTCACGAGATGAGTGATCAAACTCAGATCCATACCAATATCCAAACTCGTGCTCAAATTCACATGATGTTGCTCCAAGGTTTCTCAGAATTCTGTCTGTCAAGCCAAACAATTTATCGGTATTTACTGGCTTAATATCGGCCTCGCGGTTGGGCGCCCACCAACGAAACCGCAGCATTATCCTAAGGCTAGCTACAATGGCGAAACAATCACGAAACAATAGCGAGACAATAGCGGAACGATAGCACAACATTTACTGAACACCAATCACACAAGGGAAGACTGATGACGCAGCTAGCTGTCTGTATTTCGGGAGAGTATTCCACTAGGACCGCGGTATTGCTCATTGAGCTCTCCCAGAGCTCCAAACTGGGCCGTCCCAGTCCTGACTCCGGATTCAGCCCCCAGTTGGGAATTGTCACCCCCCTCGGCGCAAATTGGGCCCGACAACAGCGAACGATTCAAACGCGATTCTATGTCGTGTGGGGGCGCGGAGAGGGGGGGGGGGAGGAGGGTAGTTCAATCCAGCTGCGCTATAGCCGAGCGGTCAACGAATGGTCGCTGTTGGGCAAAGTTGACGATGAAAAGTTGAAAACAGTTGGTAGTGGACGGTGTAGAGATGGAACATTCTCGCGCGGACGGTGAAAAATAGATAGTTGACATTTGGCAGTGAAAAGTTGGCGGCCCAACTTGATGAGAAATGAGTGGGAGATCACATGGCAAGTGGACGGTAAATAATAGCTCAGCCACATTAACCCGCGAGTTGCTGGGGGGGGGGGGCGTTAAACGCCCCCACTTTTTTTTCGCCGGGCCATAGCGCCTGTAGGGAATTGATTGAAGTTTATTGTGACAATGTTTCAAAAAAATCGGTTGGAAAATTTTTGAGATATCGAGGTTTTAGTGACGTCATGTTTTCTGAGTTTTCGACCAAAAACGGCATATGTTCAAAAAATCATATAAAATCACAGAATAGACATACAGACATGCCGTAAACGGCATTAGACTGCCAATACCATGAACAATCAAATGGCTATCTTCGATTATTGATTATCGTTTCGCATTTTCCAAAATTTTGAACTGAATCTTGGCAATTTCTCGTGACTACTTCACGACCATGATACATGCATTTCTTAAATTGAATTTTTTAGCCAAACACGTACACATATGATAAAATGAATGTCACCATCGTGTTCTACGCCCTAAATTACCCATAAAACATGTGTCACAGGCTGCGAATATCAGTTTTGATTTTCGGGGATATGTGCCTACCCGGTTGACCTGACCTTGACCCTGACCTATACTTGACTGACCCCTACATGGAGCTGACACTCTTTTAGGCTTTATCGTTAGGCGGCACGGGCGGACATCGATAGCAGCGCCTCTATCGGTCACTAGGGAAAGCTTGGCTGTAGGCGACGAAATACCGGCTAAGTTGTCACACGTTGAATAGGTTTATAGACATCCGTCTTGTGAAAAAGTTGAACTTTTGCCTTCAATATTTCTACAGGCAATTTTAGAAGTGTCTTCACATAGATTACAAAACCATTTAGATTATTCTATTCACTTCAAGCCTTTCCTATTGTTCTTGACGAGATGCGGGAACTATTTCTAATTAGTGTTTCTTGCTTAGTAAAAGAACATGTTATGCAAACGATGAAAAAGCATAAATGGAAGATTTTATATGCAATTTTCTCTAACATTTAATGGTAAATTATCTACATATCAAGGAAAAGATGCATGCTAACTGATAATTTAAAGTTCTTGGAGCCAGTTGTTTTCCTCTTTTCTTACGTCGCCCCAATGGCCGCGAATACACTAGTGATAACGCCTATCGTATGATGGATTGTGCACCGTTTTGACAGAGTTTGTGACGAGAGGCGCCCATTGCGAAGTCCTGAAGTCCATGCTACTGAAAGCCCGATTTCAGGTGTTTGACCTGACCTTGACCCGACCTGTGACCTCAAAGTTCAACTTTAAAGTACTCATCTGAAGCGTCTCGTCGCGCTCTTTCGTTTGCCGCCTCGTGCGTTTCGCTGCGCCTATTGGTTCTCGAGTTATCGGCTGGGGGCGTTTAACGCCCCCCCCCCCAGCAAACGGTGGGTGGCGAAATACCCCAGCAACTGCCGGGTTAAACTGTGGACAGTATACATCGGACATCCACTTGTAGAAGCAGCCGGGGTCGAAGAGGAGGGGGAGGGGGCGCCAAAGGGGTGGATGGAACCGATGGTCGGACGTCCAATCCATCCTTTCTATGCACTGCCAAACGTACAAACAATTTAAAATCCACCTGCCTGTGAACGTTGCGGAAGAAGCTCTCCTGACAAGTGACGCATTTAACCACTATAAGTAGGTATGTGGACCGCGAATTGTGGTCGCTAACAGCAGCGACCTGTTCCTCCCATCCTTTCGTTGGAAGTGAGTCGTGCCACCGGGTCACGAGACCTTCTAAAGGCCACACGTGCTCCACACGATATGGTAGCGGTGGTCGGTCGCATACAACGTAGCATTTGAAAGTACACGGTTTATCGGTACTATATCATTTACTGCAGTGATATGAAATGTATCAACGCGCAATGATGATGCATGACATTTTGCTAAATTCGTATGCGATACTCAAATAATGATGCTTGATACGCAAAATTGTGATCAAACATTGGCTAGCTGCTTTTTAGTTCATGTCTCTAAATTACAAAATTTAACACTGGCGACAAAAAACCACTTCACTTGACAATGTATATTAAACATATTGTGGGTCTAGTTCATTATCCCAAAACATCTGATCCCGTTTCAGAAAAATCAACCGAACGACATCAGCTCCACTGTCATGATGGAAGATTAGGCATCCAGTTTCTGCGGTTGAACTTTTCACAGACGAAAGCCATACCATCTCGGGCTTTCCTAAGCCGTCGTTTAGTGGTAGAATCACGTATTGGGTGCAAGTTAGCGCGCTATTTTCCACTAACGATCAATGCTAACCGCCCCGTCGATGCTCGGCTAGCAACAGGATTGGCGTCAAGGGCCGCTCAGAGCCTGACTAGAGAACAACAAGTGTATGCTAATGCAGAAGTACATTGTCAACAACTTGTGAATATGTTCTAATCAAATCAGGGATTGTCTCAAGAGTTCCCACAATCAGCCTTCATGCTCATTCATTGATGTAATTATGCGCGAATCAGCGCGGAAACGGCCCGGAACATCCATTCAGGCCAGATTGTCGCCCATTTCCGTTATTTATTTATTTTGTTATATTACATTTTTAAAAGCAAATCGACGGTGCCGACTGTCGACAAGAAGGCACGTCGACATAGCAGGCCTGACGTTGTTATATGGTCAGTAAATATAGTGACCACGAGGATAGCATTTCGCCCCACTGCAGACAGCGAGGCCAGGGGTCAGAGAAGACATGTGTCGGGAAGATCCATGAAAACTGAGATGGACAGTGAGGAATCGTTGCCAGGTGTTACGAACAGATCTGTTTCTGGTATTTGAAGAGGGAATGCATCAAAATCGTATTTCGTATGCATTGGGTGCCGTGTTATGTATGTATGTATGTATTGACGATCAAGAGCAATCCACAATCGGCGTGGCGATTACACTCCGATTACACTGGCGAACTGTTAACCCGCGCCCTGGTGGGGTCTGTTTATAACGCGACCTGGTGGGGGGGGGGGGCTATTTTTTGCCCCCCTCGTATCTCCGAAACTACTGGACGGATCCGCAAAATTTAAACGGCGTTCGAAAGCCCTGTCAAATTTGTCGAGGGCAACCAAATTTCATTGACCTCGGGGTCACCGATGACGTCACAGGTCAGGTCAAAGATGAAATGTTTCACCGTTCACGGGTCTTCTAGGGAATGCGCTATAACACCGAGGAAAACGCATTTTGTCGAGAATCACCGGTAGGGCGTCAGTTGCCTAGTAGATATGTTGCTATTAGAGGTCACTGGCAATACCAGGTCAGGTCACAGGTCAGGTCACCAAGGGTCACAGGTCAGGTCACATGAGCCCAACATTACTAAGGTTGTGTGATGCATGTTTTATGGCCAATTTTTCATTTCCAACTCAATGGTGTTTGTTATAAGACTATCAGGTACGGCTTAGGTAACTTTCTGGTGAAGTTCAGGTCAAGGCCAGGTCAAGGTCAGGCCAAAAAAGGTCAAATCTTAAAGTTGATAGTTTTGCATAAAATGGGTATTGATTCGATGCAGCTCGTCACGGGGAGTCTAATGGTGGTCTTTGAGAAAAATTGAGTTTGAAAATTTGACGTCATCAATTTTGAACAGTTTTTTCGCTATAACTTCGCCAAAAAAAGAGGTATCAATCTCAAATTTGGTATGTGGATGGAAGGCGGTAAGGACTATCACATATATTCCGGTTTTTGCGAAATTCAAAAAACTTTTTGGATTTTTCGATTATTATATCCAAAAAATCTATTTTTTGATTTTTGGGGGTCAAAATCCAAAAATTTCAAAAATCTGAGATAGCAGTTTTGTAGCCCTGTCCAATCTACAGCTTTTATGTTTTTATCATTTTTCTGTATTTGTAAAGCTATAGGCCTGACAGCTCTTCCCGCGAAACCCTTTTTTGGGTCGAAAACGGCAGAACATGACGTCACTCTGACGTCATTTCCGGCCAACCTATCATAGCCTTTGGAAAAATTTTTGGTCACAATGAGTAAAATTGATGTCCGGGAGGGTACTGAAAGTTTGGTGACGATCGGCGCAGCGGTTCTGGAGATATATCGAAAAGTCTGGAGGGGGGGGGGGGGGCAAAAAATAGCCCCCCCCCCACCAGGTCGCGGGTAAAATGCATCAGTTGCCATGAAGTCGTTAAAAAAACTGCGGGTGGTAGAGAAGACAATTTTTCCGTTGCCATTGCATCCCCTCGTCCCCTAGCTACGCCACTGCAACTGGCAGGTAAGGTATATATAGAGAGATAAGGATCGAACCAAGGCCATCTATAGAAGGTACAGTCACTCTCCCGCCGACCAATCAGAGACAGATCCTGAGTGACGTCACCCCTGATGCTCGATAGGGGTACTCCATTCCTTTACAACGTAAAAATGACTAACTTCATTTGAAGATTGTTGGTGACACTCTACACATATTGCTCAACCATTGATGTCATTGGAAAGTCCAACTAATTTTCTAGCGATAAAAAAGAGCAGCAATATGCTAAGAAATGGCCGGTTTTGAAGATATAGACGATTTAAAAATCCTCTGCAGTTGAAGGAAAGCAACGTAAAAACGCATCGAGCTTATATTTTTACTATGAATAAATCATTTTTCAGTAAGTTTTTAGATATGGTATCGATTTATTCAACAACTTTATTACAATATTTTTATTACTTGGAACTTTATTTCAAAAAAATATTTTCAAAAATGGCAACTGTTGGCAAGTAGCTTTGAAGCGATTGTGGCGCGCCGCGCCATAATTGTCCTGAGGCCCCCATATGATGTCATCAAAAGTGGAGTGACATGGGCCTGGATCGAACTGGGAGGAGACAGGTGGTTCTGGGGGAGTTGGAGTGATGAGGGGGAGCGAGGGGGGATGCTGGGAGTGGCAGGAAGCGTTGGTGATTTATCACCGACATGGCTCCACAGTGCGCCCATTCACAACTCCCCGAAGCTCTTACCAGTATAAACAGACACCGCGTGCCGAGCCGGCACAGCCAGTGATCGAGCACGCCGTTCTCAAGGCTGACGCAAGCAAAAATCCACCAATCGGCAAAGAGCATCGCTCCGCGGGAGGCTGTCATGAGCGGCTGTTGCCATGACAACAAAAGTGACGCCTGAGGGCTTCTGTAAAAGGCGATCTGGAATCCTCAGATGAGTTTGAAGTGTGGATTCTCAGCGCGCGTCTCGAGGATGAGCGACCGATCTGTAAGCGGCGACGCGTGGCACGCTGCCTCTACGGCGTCTGAATAATGATGGGACGTTCTGTATTTATGAGATGGATAAGTGGTCCCTTGTTCGGACGCGCCGCTGGTAATGAACAATGAATGCTGCCTGGTTGAATCGGTTTGCTGTCGACATGAGCGATTACCATCGACAGCGATTCATCGCTATCTCGAGGCAAGTGTCCGCTTGGGCTCATAAATGTGCTCTTTTCAAGCGATAACCCCGTTACATTTAATTCTAAACACGCTCGGGGACTATACATATCCTTGTTAGGGGCAGTGTCGAGCCGTCTTATTCACACTGCTGGGAGTAGACATTCATATATCTCAGAAAGTAGGCCGTTCATATGGTGTTAGCCATTCAAGGTCAAAATATGGCCCTGCTGACTTGAATTCTTAACAGAGCACACTCCATTTCCAGCCCGTCACTCAAGGACACGGAAAAATGTCAGAAGTGAGCCGTCTAGTCACCAGCGAACACACCAAACTTTCATCCGCAGCCCATATTTTGAAGTCATCCATCACCAATACAAAAATTCCATCAACCACACCTTTCCGCCAATCCCAGCCGAAATCCTCCCTCCATTCCGCACTTCTACGCCAGACAGCTCTATCTATCTCCACCACCTGGGCGCAGCTGTATCCGCAGCCTCAGAATCCACGTCTCAGCATGAATACCTGCCCGCTATCCTGCCTCCCGAGGTCACACGCAGCTCATCCGTAATGTGTCGGGCGGTGCGGGCGTCTGCAGCGCTCTGCATTTGACCGCGCGGCGCCGCGGAGCAAACCCGTCACTCTCCGGCCCGTGCAACATTCATCAACAATACCGTAAATGGAGGCGGAACACTGGTCAGTACCGCGCCGTGTCGGCTCTGAGAGCTCCGGACAGCGCGGAGGGTCTCGAACGGGAACGGGCCGCGGCGAGTTAACCTATTATGGAAACATAGCCCTTGTCGAGGTGGCCAGTCAGCTCACTTCCCAGTCGCCCTTCCACCGCCTATCGTCCGCCCTTGATCCCAGTTTCCATAACTAAAACATGGTGTTCCGATGCCATAGACCACTCAAGGGCGTTCCGTTTCCATAGACCACCTTACAGGATGTATCGTTTCCATAGAGCACCAAAAAGTGTTCCAAAAGTTCGTTCTTACAAGATATTTGCAAATAAAGCAGAATACAGGTTTCATAGCCTAATGCTCACCTTAGAACAGATAAAACTATACATAAGGTTTAAGAGAGGTTTCTGCCGTTTCCGCCGCCCCTTCGTTTCTCTTCGTTTCCCCGCCTCCGCGCGTCCTCCGATTCCCTGCCGATCGCTCTTTGCCACTCGGACTCGGTCAATACGTCTCAATCTGTGGCACCGCAGGCCTCTTATGGACTGCTGCCATGATCCACCAATCAATCCATGCAAGAGGGAGGAGAGATTGCGTGCCATCGCCTCCAAATGACTCTCATCACCGCCTCGTCGAGCGGCTGAGTGCAACGTTCTTGGAAACAATCAACGGTTGAGACAATGCTATTTAGATCTATCTGTGCTACAAAATGAGGCGATGTTTCACGCTGACTTCTCAGTGCTGCAGCCCGTCTTGTTCTAGCCAATTCCTCACACCTGTTTCACCTTCTCTACATATACATCTCCTACATGTTCAGGTGCACTTATCCGCTGTAATTCTGTCCGTGAATATTCCGACTACACGTCGTACCCTTGCATTGTCAGCGAAAACCAAACCCGTACACGATCGGAACAATCGGTCAACAAGTTTCACCAACTGCCGAGGGCTGTCAGCGCAAAAGGCTCGGATAAGAGAGCGACGTCGGTCGGTTGATTCTGTACGAATATCGATCCGGGTAGGTACGCATTTGGCACAGAGAGCACGCACAAGCAGCTATAGGTTTATTCCCTAGCCTTCCTGGCGCTTTTACCAGGAATAGCGACAACAATGTAGGCTAGGCACGCTATCCCAGTCAGTTGGTTTATTTTGCAGAGAAACAAGCACAAGCTTTCATCCGTTCATTATGCGACATGATTTTGGTTACTTCGTTTAAAATGAATAATGCTGAGAGCAGTAATCCAATGCTATTTTAGGGAGAGCTGAAACATCTGGAACTCAGACGGGACGTAGCAGATTTTACCGATGTGGCAGCCAGCAAACAAAATGTAAATCAACGTTACTTGAAGTTTGGAAAGCGTGTAAGAAAGCATTTTTAGTCTTTTTTGTGCCTTTCGTTCATCTTGAAATCACTGTTTATTTTCCCTCCCGTAGGCATTTCAAATAAACAACATTGCTTCACTGGTAGACTCACTTTACTTCCTCAATCCCCAGTTATACCACATCAGAGCCGCAATAAGTCCATTATCCACTTCCGACTCACCCATCCTATCTTCATTCAGTTCTGACACGCCGAGGCCCGAGCAACGCCTTCAGATTTCTATACACACCAGCACTGCATTTTTACTCCAAATATTCCCCATACAAGATAAACGATCAAATGATCTTCAGTCATTTTACGAATCCAATTCAGCACACCCAACGCTTTTCCGAGGCGGCCATTCATCCATCAAGCTATCACCCGTCACCATTAGCTGGGCCATAGATCAATGATGATCGTGCTCTACATACCTTCAGTGACTGGCTGAACGCCTCAGCTGCGGAAAACACAGCATCCGGACACCTATGGCGATGTTCGGTCACCCCCCCCCCCCAAAAAAAAATTGTTTGGTATAGCTGTGTAACAAACATCGATAGCCATGCGTCCACTGGCAAGGAAAAGCTGTTTGAGTTTTGTTTGTATTGAGTGAGTCCTTTTTGCTGTGTTGTATACATTGACACATTTCTCCTCTCGGAACTTATCAGTCATTACAGCGGCAGACATCATTGCGTGCTCTACCAGTGCACAGACAGCTTTGATTTAAACTTTCGGCTGATTAGTTGCGAACAGCTCTATCCCGTGAATAAAAAAATATCCGGTAGAACATAATTTAGTTTTGAACATTCGATCACAAGTCGGTGCAACACGCAAGATATGTACTTTCTAAAAAGACCTCAGGGAAGGGATTCTAATCATTAAACCTAAAATAACTTAGGAAAAGTTTCCCATCCTATCCTCAAGTTATCAGAGTTCTATGATAACTTGAGAATAGCATAAATAGCCCGATAAAACGGAGAGAAGCAACAATTCTATATGGCTCTCAGACAGGGATAGCGGCTTGGCTTGCGGCGAACGGCACTCACAAATTCCCACGATATCGGGGCTTCTGCTCAGAAATTCCGCGACCTTCTGAAACGAGCTATAAATACAGCGGAGACTAGGAGAACGATCGACTAGCTACCACCCGGCGGCGGCGGCGGCGGCGGCGGCGGGCGGGCGGGCGGCGGCGGCCGAGCGGCGGCGGTGGCGGCGGCGGCGGCGGCGGCGGCGGTGGCGGCTAGCACGTCCGACCCGCGCACCAGCTGAGCCCTACTCACTCACCCCGCCGCAGCCTTCTCCGTGAGAAATGGGACCGACCCTGGTAGCACCACAAAGTGGTCCAGCTCCCACCCACCCCTGCAGGAGGTCTAATTCGGGACCGCACCATCCAATCAAAGGCCACAGAGAGTGACGTTGACGGAAACAGTCATCTGCGTGAGTGGCCACGCGCTCTGGTGTATCTATCCGTGTTGCTCTTTCTCCTTTACTCTCCATTCTTTCTCTCTCCATCTTCCTTTCCATCTCTCTTTTTCTTTCTTTTCTTCTCCCTATCTTCTCTGTCGCTCTGTCTCTCTTTATCCCTCTTCATCTTTCTCTCCTCTCTCTCTTTCTCTCCTCTCTCTCTCTCTCTCTCTCTCTCTCTCTCTCTCTCTCTCTCTCTCTCTCTCTCTCTCTCTCTCTCTCTCTCTCTCTCTCTCTCTCCATCTTTCTTCCTTCTGCTCTTACTGTCGCTCTCATCTCTTTCCCTCTGTCTCTTTTTTCTCCTCCCTCTCTCTCTCTCCCTCCCTCTCCTATCTGTGTTTCGCTCTCTTCCCTTTCTTCTCTTTCGCTCTCTTCCTCTTCTTCTCTCTCACTCTATCTCTTTCTCCCTCCCTCCCTCCCTCCCTCCCTCCCTCCCTCCCTCCCCCTCTCTCTCTTCTCTCCTCTCTCCCTTTCCGTCTTTGATCAATCACTGCCAGGGCCAGCCAGCGTCGAGTGACGCCAGACCCTGCCTATCTCCATTAGTCTTCGCTCGTCTCCGCTCGCCTCTCTTGTCTTGCCTGTGTTTGATGGCACCTTTCTCATTTCCCGAGACTGTAGAGCGCCGCGACCTCAATGCGCACGGTACATTCCCCACGGTACTTGACTATGCTCCATAGTGCGCCGGTGGCCTTTGATCCTCTGTCCTCCCCTGTCCTCTCTCCTCCCTCCCTCACTCTCCCTCACCCCCTCTCTCGCTCGCCTAGCTCCTCGCGCGCAAGTGACCCGTGTTGGGCACGTGTCGACTGATCACGTGACCAGTCGCCTCAACGCGCCGATTTTGTTCCGGACGCCGCGGCACTTGTGAACGATCAGAGACGTGCCCGTGACGCGAATGACCGCTGTGATCTTCGCGTTCCCTTTCGGCGGCCGGTGTAAGAAGAGGCGGCGTCGGTCACCGCTTTGATCACGGATAAGTGGAACTGGGCACGTGCTGACTGGAGTGAATGTCCTACAGCGCCGGAGTTTGCAGACGGCCGTGGGCTTCCTTCACATCCTGGCGCCAGTGGTGGTGAGCTGCTCTCGGATTTGTCCAGCGGAAGCAGATTGGTCCCGGGAAGTTCTGCGGACTTCGTAGCAGCGCAAAAGCTATTAAAAAAACGGGTCGAAAATGGCAGTCTTCTCGCGTTCCTGAGCGTGTGGTCATCCTAATTAACAATAGCACCTAAGCAAGTCAAGATAAATACTTTTAATCAATAAACTTTAATTTGTAATGCGCTCATGAGCGTCTCATCGAAACAAATGACCATCCATTCTTACCTCGAGCCGCTGGTCGCGCGCGCGCGGCGCTCTCTCTCTCTCTCTCTCTCTCTCTCTCTCTCCCTCTCTCTCTCTCTCTCTCGCTCTTTCTTTCTAGCGCTCCCTCTCCTCCCTCCCTACCTATCTCCTTCTCATTTTCCAGGGAACTAAAAAAAAAACTGAATGTTTTTCATCACATCTGGGCCCAACATTTGCAACAAACCCGGGAATTCACCGATGAAAAATATCCAATTTCCAAAGGTCATTCCCATTAGCGGCACCACCGCCACGGTACAATAGTCACGATCGTGTTCATTATCTTGCTCATGATGCGTCAATAATCTGAACATCATACAGAAGCCTGCCGCTACCGCCAGCCGGCTTTGTTTTTCGTAGTTTTCGACGGGGCTTCTCTGCATAATGCACTCATATGTATGTCGAGGGCATCGCTGTACCGGCGCAAAGTCGTTCATAACGCATAATTTAGGGATGCACTGAACTGAAAACGGAATTCAGTCCGGTACCGATAGCAACAGCTTTGAGCCGGACTGCAGACGATAAAAGTAAAGCAACAGGAGTCCACAGTTGGCGCAGATTCAGAAGGTCACCACTCACCAAGAATGCAGAAAATGCCTCATAATTGGATTAATTTTAACGAGATGTTGCAGTATTTCGCCATGCAGTATCACCTACCAAACAGCCCACAAGTATACATTCGGAAGCTCCCAAGTGCTCAACCGAAGCCGACTTACATCGAACTTCGCTAACACTGTGTGCACTGCATAATATTGCAAACGCTTGTGACAACTAATGACCAGAAACTGACCGTACCAGTCGCGATATTTGAACTAGTTTCAGTGCTGCGAGGGTGTAGCACTTTCGCAGCTCACTGAACATAACGTACTATGGTTGTCGATACTCCAAGAAAGGTCAGCAAATCTGCGTACATACGTGCGCACTGGTAGCACAGGCAATCCGAGCCGGCATCCTTCTGGGACATGACCGAGACAGCATGAGATAGGGAGATAGATTGGGGGAAGCCCAGATGGAAGGATAGAAATTGAGCTGCAGATAGAGAGAGAGAGAGAGAGAGAGAGAGAGAGAGAGAGAGAGAGAGAGAGAGAGAGAGAGAGAGAGAGAGAGAGAGAGAGAGAGAGAGAGAGAGAGAGAGAGGGAGAGGGAGAGAGAGAGCAGACAGGTCGACAGACAGACAGACAGACAGACAGACAGACAGACAGACAGACAGACAGACAGACAGACAGACAGACAGACAGACATATGGACGCAACACTGACAAGTGACATGAACAGATCGAAAACCTCGCCAGAAATGCCAACAGTCTGAAACAACGACACGTCTGGCACGTGAGCGGCGTTCCAACTGACCCCGTCCCCCATCTCTGCCCCCTCTCTCTCTCTCTCTCTCTCTCTCTCTCTCTCTCTCTCTCTCTCTCTCTCTCTCTCTCTCTCTCTCTCTCTCTCTCTCTCTCCCGACATGCCATCCAATCTCTACGGGATCACGACGTCCCCCCTCGAGCCGACGCTTCCTGTCCTCTCTCTCAGGCCTCTTCCGTGTTCCGTAAACTGGCGTGCCCCGTCGGACCGACGCCGCTGACCCCAATTAGGCGCGACAAACTCGGCAGTCTGCGCCAGTTTCGGCGCCGCCCGGCGACGAACTGCGCCAATTATTGTCGCCATCGCGCCGCGTGCGCCACGCCCGGCAGCGGGGCAGGCTGTCGCGCCGTGGCTTAGTGAAGGTCGGGGCATGGGGATGCGGGGTGAATCGCGATAGTACATCAAAGGGAGACGCCAATCAGAATGTTGGTAAGTTTCGAAGTTACTGACGCGCATGCCGAGATCCCGAGGAACGCCGTTTAATGTCTGAGAGCTCATGCACGCTCTGAATGTCTTTACGTGGGCGGGTGGAAATGCACGAATGGACACATGAATATTGAATAGTTTCGACATTTCAAAATGAAGACCCGACCTGGGACATGGTAGATATTCTGCATGCCACGAGACGTGGGCGACATACCATTACAACCAGTAAAGCGCCTTTTGGGCGAAGAACGAGCGAGCGAGATAGTGAGCCCTGCACGTGCGGAAGGGCGAGAGGGTACTTCCAACGGGCTTGTGCAAAGCTCCCTTCTAACCGGTCGCTAGCGGTGTGCCAAATTTGAACGCAATCGGCCCAGCCGTACCTGAGATCTGGAAGCGGCATTCTGCACGTGCGCACGTGCAAACGGGGTCCAAAATGACTTTTGCACGGCACCCTACTAACCGGTCCCCAACCGTGTACCAAATTTGAGCGCAATCGGCCCAGCCGTTCTCGAGATCTGGAAACGCCCCCTGCACGTGCGCACGTGCAGTAGCACCCCAACCGCAACACATGGGAATGCATTGCCTGGTGGGTGCCTACCTGTATGCCAAGTTTCAGCGAAATCGCCCCAGTAATTACCGAGTTACTGAAATGGGAACAAATTTGGCACCTCTTCTTTTTGTATTTTGCACGTGCAGTGGGGGTCACTCACATAGATCAAGAGTATCCGACCTTTGGTAGGAGGGATGCAGCTACCTTATAAAAGTTATCGCAAGACAATCGCTCAAGCCGCTGATGAGATATGGGCCTCTTCAAAATCACTACTTTTGCAAAACTGCTTGAACACCCTTGACTTTTCACGTGGCACGTGCCACGACGGTCACTGATATGTGTCAAAAGTAGTCAATTACGTGGTAGAAGGGGTGCTGGGGCTTTTTTGCTGGGGCTACCCAGCAAAAAAGACCGCAGGCCAATCGGTCCAGCGGTTGCTGAGATATAAGCCTCTCAAAAGCGTTACAGGCCGGGCCGGGCCGGGCCGGGCCGGGCCGCTCATACTGAGATTTTTCCGTTATATTGAAAAGACTCACTTCGCTCGCTGCGCTCGCTCGCTCGTAATAAAGGCCAAAATAATATGCATTAGCATGAAAATGCAATATAAAGCAAGAAAGCAAATAAAAAATATAAAAGCAATGGTATCATAATTTCATGCGACCATGGGTGGAGAACCTGCCCCGGCCACCCCGGCCGTGGCCGGGGTAACTTTCAGCCTACCCCGGCGCGGCCGGGGTAACTTTTCCACTCTTGTAAATCCTAAAAGCTGTCGCCATACGAGAAAAGAAAACTGTCGTTTTTCGGACGTTGACTGCCATGGGCGTAATACTGCAACTCAGGAAGGTATTTACACTATTTAGGTACTCAACTTACCATGCGGTGGCGTTGAGCCCTAGGACCCGCGTGTGGTTGGCAATGCCAAGATTGCTCTCAAATCGTGTTCAGTTTCGAAAATTTGGCGCGCCTTCGGCGCACTTTTTTAGAACCACTGCTTGACTTCACTGCCTTTGACTGGCCTGCCACAAACCGCAACCATACCGTCAGGGCGTAGCCGTCGGGATGCTCATACACCGAGCGTCCGTCACGCTTCGAGCTCGGACTGTTGTAACCGGAACGCGTGCTCTCGCCACGCGGAGTCCAACGCTCAATCGATTGAGCTACGAGACCGGGACCGGTCGATATCCCTGGATAGACTCCCTGTTTGTCTTATAAGAGGTTGAGCCACCCAACATTGAAAAAGACTGTGTCACTGGATGTCAGTGACCCATTTTAGTGCTTTGGTTCGAACGTTCAATTTTCTCTGTAAAGCTCCTACGAGGTGAGCTGTCATCTTTTTGTAGTTATTTTGAGACACAATAAAAAGCTGAAAACGCAACATTTACTCATAATGACTCATGATAGGTATGGTTTGGATATGTTGTGAAATTGCATAAGTTTAAGTAAAAAACCACTTAAAAGAAAATCGCCTTTTCAATCATCGCCAACAATGTTATGAATGATACAATGTCGGATAAAACGCTCACCATTGAACAAACACAACGTCCATTATTCCATTTCCATGGGTCAGAATAGGGGTTTGTTTATGATGATCGTTGACAACAACGTGAGCTTAGTCGTCTTTCCGACTATCGGTCGCCGGCCGGGGTAACTTTTTCAAACATTCTCCACCCATGCATGCGACACAAAATAAGTCAAAGTGAGGTAATAGATGTCGGCGTGATAAAAAAAAAATACCAAGCAATATGTCTCAGAAAACGTATGACATATAGGGCTAAATTTCCCAAACACGCACGCTGACATTTTATGAAACTCACCCTCCTAATTGGCGAGGTTTCATCAAAGCCGCCCGTCAAATGGCGCGCTTTGATGAAAATCGACGAAGCCCTTCGGCTAGTGAATCGTGCTTTCGGGGTCTCAGGGTCGATGCTCATGACTAGACGATCAATGCTACAGACTTCCCCGGCTTTCCGGAGGCGGGGGAAGTTGCCCCCGCCTCCTCCCCTCCCCTCGCAGCCGATGGCAATGGCTGCGAGGGTCACCACGGGCTATCGGCTACCATTTGGGTCGAGTTGGCCCAGGGAGGCTCTAAAGCTGCAGATTTCGACTTCAACTCGCCCCGGGGCACGTCCGAATGAGACACTTGACCTCTGGCCCCGCGAGACACGGCGGAGCATTTTCGGATGGGGAATTCTATGAGGTTTTACGACCTACTGTTGAACATTTAACTGGTTTATTTGAAGTGGCGCCGGGTCGGACTTAATTCTCTAAGGCTATAAACTGAAGAGTGCGGGAACTGAATGAATGACTCGTTGAGACACCCAACGCGCATTGGGAGGAATTCATGGAACATTTTGGAACAATCGGCTAACCCCTTAGCAAGCTATCTACGAAGACAGAGGCACCATAAAATGAATTTTGAAGTGCATGAAATGCAGCAGCTTGCGATGCAACAATGCATTATTTTTTTAGTAACGACACCACTAAACTTGTTTCTTTTTCCTTTTTATATCGGCTGACTGAGATGTTTCTTGCAAGAAACACTGAACTGGTTTCCGGGGGTTCCCACGATCAATTCGCAGTGGAACACCACTTAGAGATTATCTTTTCAGCCTGCAGTGCCCCGCCACATAGCAAAGGGCTAAAAACCAACAGCGTTGCCAATCCGAGGATCGTTGCCAGTTCAAGCAATTGTTGACATCGACAATAAGCCATATAAGCACACACAAAAAAAACTGCAGCTGTCAGGCTTGTTACCTTGGCGCGAAAACGTATCAGCTATGAACAAACTTTAGTCGATAAAAATGACCGAGACATAGGCTTTTATCTCTGAAAGTTGCCGAGTGTTGAAGAATTTACTTTGAGCCAATATGTCTGCTGTTGAACCATTAACATGGCAGTTAATTACACAACTCATTTTCAATCCAAATCTGCCAGTATCTTGCTATTGCTCATTCACGGAGGTGATTTCTCAGCCTTCTCAAATTTAAGGCTACTACCAAATTATGTTTCCACAAAACGCTAGGTCAGCTTTGAAACCCAAAGCCGTTCTCGTTTCAATAATCACTGTTTGATTGCATTGTTTACAGAGTGAAACGAATGGACCAAGAACGGTCTTGCAATCTTCATCGAAGTGATTTGCTTCCATGAAAGTCTAATGAGAAACGAACCGAAGAACAGGCATCTCACTGTTAAGTTCATTAGAGGCTAGCGCACGTCTCATCGACTTCGTGCTTTTTACAGGATCGTCCTTTAGGGCTGGTCAAATGGCTCGTCTAAAAAATACAACTACGCTAATTGACAAGGCAAGAGAAAAGAATGGAGCTGGTTTGAAGCTGGTATGGCTGGAGGCTAGTTTAAACCTCATGAAACCAACCATATGCAACGTTATAACTGTCTTCGTTGCAATTATGCGCAAAACATGCCGCCTGTTAGTTTTTACGAATGTGTTGATAATTACCCAAAGTCACTGTCGCCATTTACCAGCACAACAAACTGCTCAGATCACTGAGTCAGTAGTAAAAATGTTATTCTTGAAATCCAAAGCGTTCAGGAGCCATTTCCCTGTTGTTTCGGTGATTTATTTTCCAGTTGGCTCAGGAAAGACCTCGCTGACACTTGGCACGTGAGACGCAAACGGAGCGAACGCATTCTTCCGTACACAGCTCCACGGTCTAAAGATACAACATCTCCACGGTCTAAAGGTACAACAGGTTCCGCAGTGCCTGCCTGACCGATCACTGATCGGCATCTACCGCGATCTATACCTTCTGACTCTGACATCTTTGAGCCACAGTCATTTGGCAGCTTTCGGGCCGCGACGGCTGCCAGCCCACACAATTTCACGCTCGTCGGAAGCACCATATTTCAGGAGACAGAGAATGCGCGTAGGTGGGGAGTGTTCTCAGCAGGTCATTTTTGAAACGGACCCCAGCCGAGCTGGTACGACGAATGATGGGACGGTAGTTCGCGCGAGATAAGCTTGAAGCTAATAACCACTTTGGCTACCGGCATGGTTATTAATTGGTATGTACAGCTAAAACATAAAAATTGGCGATCAGCAATTAAATGGTTTTTGATGGTTTGGATGGTTTTTATGGTGTGAACTATGGATTTTATTTCGTCGACTCTTGATGAAAAATGTTCGACTTCCTTGCAATAGAAAGCGACTTCCTTGTAATAGTCAATCGCATTATGAAAACGATTCTTGCCTATATTTACATTTGAATTTCGAACTCCAGCAGTGCAATACAGAAACATATTTTACATCGTAAATCAATGGCATAGACAATGTCAAATCCTTTTTGTTGTTGTGATCCGTTACCTTGCAAGTGGCAGCTCTACATTGGTGTTCGTTGAAACGTGCTGCGAAGCAGTGCACATTGCACTTGCACATGCATGCTACACTAAACCTCCCATAACGCGAAACAGTAATGTGACAGCTAAGCCCTTGCCTTTCCACGAACAAACCCATTCATCTTCGAATAAATGTTCGTGTCACGGCACCAACCATGTCAAGTGTTTAGACTTGTTGACATGCCATAATTCTGCAAAGTATACCCAGTACAAACTACCGAGCAATAAAACACGCTTTGTGGCGTTTCTTTTACCAATATACAGCTAATCAGCTCGTGTCTAAGTGATCACGTCAAACTAAAGACTGACCACCGCTGTCATACCATCTGGGCTGCCGCTGAAAAAAATATGCACGGCTAGCTTTGAAGTGGTTTGATCAGTGCTGTCAGTTTGACCAATAAACAAAAGCGGCGATTTGACAGAGATGCAGCCTGCACCTCTGTTCCAGGCAGCCGGATTGTTGTTGCTAACCAGCTTCCAGAATTCATAGAACTGCCAGTAAAAATTCGCTGAAGTTTTACAGTTGTGTTTCATTCGAATCGGATAGCAATAGCGAAATCGTTTAGTAGTGTTGTGTGTTGGCTCGGCCAATGATAGACTGAATCTTGTAAATGCTTACCGATGCGCAACCGTTCATTCCTGAAATTGTTCGCTAAAATAATGGTATTCAACATTCTAACTACTATTGTGGAAGGCAATATGCTATATAATGAAAGATAAATTAAACTGTGGGGACATTTCCACAGGGTTAAGAAGGTGATTGTTCAGTTACCAATGGTCCTTACATTCAAACAACGAATGGTAAAGGTTTTCCAAACATCGAAACTAAAAAGTGATTTTAATGTTATGAAAAGGCCAAATGCCTTGGATTATATTAAAAAAAAAAACACTTCGAAAAATAAACACGGTGCAGCATTTTGCATTTTTTTTCCAGTTTAGTTCACCAACGCAAAATTCAGTACGTCTGCCACTGCTTTCGGCACAAACCGTTCTGTGCGCTTCAACGCAAGCGCGTGTACTGAACCACAAACACCCAAACACAAACAATTCGCCCACATTCGCGGCCCCTATTTCTATTTTCTGACAGCTACCACTCACAGCCAGCACGTGAGCAGCGTCCGACCCACACCACCGCCCGGGGGCTTTTAGCGGTTCCTTTTGGGTCACTGAGCTGTCACTCACACAACAATGCCGTGCCCAGCCCCAGAGGAAGAGGGGTGGACAAGGCCGCCGCCACCGCTGCCAAAAAGTGGAGCTTTTTAGTGTTACAAGCAAAACGGAGTAAGAACGAGAAAAATATATTACTCGCTGGTGATGAATCACCCGTTTATAAACACTCATGAAGAAAATGTTAAACACAGCTGCACCGTGAGCAAAAATAATATTCTCCTTGTGAGATAGATCGGTGTGTACTCTGTCAAGGGCAGGGTGTTTGCGGATGACGTGGCCAAGCTGCTAGTATTTTCAGAAATATATAAGTACTGCCTATAAAGAAACCTGCTTAGACATGTTGACGCTGGTGCCTGCTTGGGGTACGTTCTAATGGCTAGTTTTTTTTTCAATTACATTATTTCGTAAACCTATTTTGATTTAAAAATCATGAAAAGTTCGAAGAGAATATATTTAATGAAAAAGTTTACCAAATCTTAGAGAATTATTTCAGAGCTGACACAAACTTTCCAAGACACCGAGATAAAAACCGTATATCATAGCCCTTTCAAATATAACAGTCGAACTCAATGTGTAATTCGCAAAGTCGTTTTGGAAGCCCATTTATCTTGTTATCATATTTATCATCTTTTAAATAATTAAATGATTTCGTTTCTATGAGTTTATATCTGGGTAGATTCTTGAGCAGGACCACCGTGCTTAATGCTCATACCTATTCGAAGCAATGGCAAGCATTGCACGCAAGCATCGCAGGCAGCACCACTTCATAGAAAATTTAGCCGCAAGTCAATTAACGTTAACGATTTGGAAAACGCCAAGTACATATGTCAAGCGCAATCTCGTGTGCATACCTTACTATCAATATGCGGAAATGGAGGCTAATGAGCCCCCACGAACAGCTTACTTCCATTAATTAATAAGTCCAAGAACATCTTATTTCCTAGTACAGCAATCTCGCCAAACCTAACCGCACCATTCTCGAAGTGGCTGTAACTTACACCCCGTTCACCCCTTACATGACCCCGTTCAGACGGCAATTCAATCACATCCCGACTACGAGTAGTGCCTCTACTCTCTATACCGTTCTCTACAGCGGGTCACCGCCGTCCGCCGCGGCGGACCCATGTTATGTTCCAAGACGGCACGTCTCGCTCCCAAGGCTTCTAGTATCAGTTCCAGCACAGACCAGCGTAAACAGTCGAGCGGTCACAAATCGATGGGTCACGTCTGACGTCCCCAGACAATCTGTGCCCGGTCACACATGGGTTTCGCCGCCACTATCGGTCGCGCCAGATGCCGGCTCCGTCGACCTCCGTCGATGACGGTCGACGGTGTCGACGGTGGCGGTGCCGATGACGGTATTGGCGGTCGTCGCGGTGGCGGCGGCAGACGAACAGAGATGGACGTTGAAGGTCGACCCGAAATGTTAGCAACAAGTAACCTAGCCGACACCAATTTCTCATTTCAGCAACAGTGATTCAATAGAAACGAATATAAGAAAATGCACCTATTGTGCAATTGCACGTGCACGATGCAATTGCACAATACACATGCAGCGTTTCTTTTTTGCAGGATTTGACCATCAGTATCTCATTAGGGGCCACTCCAGCTCCAATGTACTGTGGATCACCTGATCAACCAATATTGATTCAGTTCCATATTTCCATATATCTCGCAGTACGCATCCAATAAAGCTCGTATTGCCTAATCTTTAATAAGTTAAAATATTTCGCAGCCGTATTTCTAGCACCTGGCAAAAACTCATATGACGTCAGGTCGATAGGCACGGATGAGGAAAAAAACAGCGAATGACAACACATGAAGCAATCACGGCAATAAACCACATGATTATGTTCTATCAACTAACACTCTTTCTCTCGTCTATTTACCGTAACCTTCCCAAACCCACATCTGGTGCAGCAATCTTTACAGCATGTCCAGTCGGAAATGAGACCGCGCGGTCACAGGTCACCGATAGAGCACACAGATATTGCGTGCAGAATTAGCTAGTGTCACACAACAAACACAGAACGCTCATTAGTTTTGAATTGTCAGCTCAATGACAGGATTGGGCCCGATGAATTTCGTGAAGAGGTCACTATGCATTGTTTAATGATGAACAATAGTTCGCCTAGTTTACCGAGTGGCTTGTTAAGGTTTATTATCCACGTTTGGGGAACAAAGCTGTTATGCATGAAGCTGTGCCGAAAATTGATGAACCTAACGGAACATAAACATCAGGCTGATTTGAGGCAGGTCAGGTAGCGTGACCCATCACGCATGTTGCAATATTTCTCAACACACCTCGGTAAATAAAATAAATGTGTTGCATGCCAACTTAGCCACCTTTTAGGTGAGGTGTAAGCCCCGGCAGCGGAACAAAAACTCCGAACAAGTGCAAGCCCAAAACCTCCACACTCATCAAAAGCAACGTCCCAACCAACCAACCATAGAAAAATACCAGCAAAAGCTCCCCTTCCCCAAGAAAAATAGCCCATCAGTGACTGACCTCCTCCCAAGAAAAATAGCCCCTCAGTGACTGACCTTGTAGAGTTTCAGCACCTCGTCCCACTGCAGGCAGACACGCAGCCAGAGGGCCTGCGGTAGGGCCAGGCTGATACCGAGTACCCAGATGGTGACGATGGCCATTTTGGTTCTCTGACGAGACTGGTGGTTGATGAGACGGTACACAATCGCCTGGTAGCGGTCGGCGGCGATCGCAGTCAGCGTGAAAACGCTCACCTGACGGCCGCGGGGTGGCTGAGGTCAACGGAAGGTCAAGGGCGCCGGGGGCACGCGAGCAGGGGCGGATCCAGGTGATGCGCGTGGGGAATGAACTATTTCAACTCGGTAGAACTGGGGAGTCTGAGCAATTAAGCCATTAAGCTTCTTGAGCCTTGCCGCAGCGACTGGCATCTAGTTTTACGGTATCAAATAATACGGTAGCCTCTGAGGTCAGGTAAAAGATCTCATGGTATGGGTCTGATTTTTTTTTTGAATATGACGTGGCAAAAAAAAAAGGTCATAACCTCAACGTCAGATTGAAAGGTATTTTTCAAAGTTGCAGGCCCGTTTTTCAAATGTTTCAATGCAGATAATGCTTCCAATGCTGTCAGAGGATTTGCATGATTTCATTCAATAGGTACTTGTTTGACATACCTCGAACATGACAAAGAACAAGCTATTACAGCTACTCTAATCATGACTTAAGTACTCCTTGCTTGCAGGCAACTGGCGTAAAATGGCAGGTAATTTATTCTTACTGTGTAGAGGTAATTTCAAGCCCACACATAAACAAAGGTCAAGGCTCCGAAATTATGGTGGGTGTAAGCACCGGCTTAAGTACAACATTAGTTTCATGAGGATGACGTCATTTGAAGTTATGAGGGGTCGATGTAGACCTGCTGCGAACAATGATTTTATTTTAGAAGAACTTTCATTAGTCCAAGATTGATTCTCTGATTGATTCTTCGCTAAAACGATTTTAGTCAGCACGAATCGGTGCCTATTAGGTTCAATTCACGAGCTGTACGCATTTACAAATATGAACAGGATCAAAGAAGCTGCCTCATAATTCCAGGCAACAACTATTTCAAACGTAAATTCGCCCTTCACACACACTTCACTCAGTGTTTCCTTTAGTATACTCTGTATACAAATCCAAAACTTTTTTGTGGCGCTACAGAACTAGGATTAGTCTCCGTTGAGATGCTAGACACAGAAAATATCATTCAACTTTCTGCTAGGGGATCGCAAAGCATCGCACCGGGACCGCATGTGCCTCAGAGCCAGCTCACCAGCACATGCAGACGACCCGCCCATCGTTCATCGCTAAGAACACCCATTTTCTGCGGCGCGGGACGCCATCCCGGCGCCTGGCTACAGGAAAATGTCCCGTTTCCGCCCCAGTGGACGGCGCCGCACCTTCTGATGAGTATTGCACGCGCCACCGGGCTACAAAATGAGACGCGCTTAGGCCTGTCCTGATCGGCCGGCCGGCTGTCAGCGGCTGCACGAATCGGTTGATCCGGGATGATTATGAGATTTTGGGGCTCGGTTCAGCAAGGTTTGCCGCAGATTGCATCATGAATGACTCATCGAGGCGATCTGCTGCTAAGAAGTGAAACTACTTGATAATTGATATTGCTTGTCCGGGGTCGTGAGGAGTCTGGGCGCTTGATATGCTGGCATCAAAGGTAATTTGATCTCATCGATGGATATTTAAAGCAGCAATGTTTCTGAAATCGCGTGCATGCATGACAACCCGCTTTTAAAGGTAGTGTGCCACCTTTGAAAGAATTCCCATTTTATTTTTCCTAGGATAAGAAGCTTCTGTTTTTACCTAATATCGCAAAAAAATCAAAAATGGGCCTGGAATAGTGCCTTTTTCGCTTAAAAGTTTTTCGGTTTTTAGATATGTATAACAACTGTAGTGGGCTCACCTGCAAACAGGCGTCGGGCAACAATCGCGAATGCGGCGCACTTGTGACAATGAGCAAAGGTCATTATAGTGTTACGACCATACGACGTACGGGAATGAGTTATCAGCTGTCTAATCGTAGACAACACAATGTCGAGCCTTAAACTGTAAGCCCGTATTGGTATTGTTTCTTTTATTTGGCTGTCGAACATTATTTATGGTTTGAAATATGATTTTATGTAAAATAATTGATATGAAAAAGCCGTCTTATAAGTTATGACCCCATTTCACCACACGCAAGTGGCAGAAATGACAATGATCAGCTGACGCATTTTTCTTGGCCGAAGTCAGAGCGCGCGGCCCGACGCACCACGCGTATTTGGAAATTCCGACCTCGACGAGCATCAGAAGCCACCTAACAGGCGTGTTCGAAACCGCAGGAGATGATGATGAACGGGTTTATCGAAACTTGATTGGATGAGCATATCGGTAATAGCGATTTCAGTGTGTGCATTTATTGTTCATAGTGGTGTGAAATGTGGTTGGGGTACGACCGACAACCCGTCGGGGCGAATTTCGCACTGGGGTACTCAAAATTTGAAGAATTTAAGACGTTTCCATGAGTTTTGAAGGTATGGATAAGTTCTAAAAATCCGGTTCTCCTTATCTGGGCCATTAACTCCATACGGTCCAAGAAAGCTGGCACACTACCTTTAAATAGACTAAAAAGCAAAGCCATATAATGTTTCATGAGCTGGTTGCAGACATATTCAAGCTCAATCGAAAGTTGTTAATCCGACATCTTCTCAGGTCCATGGGTACACTACTCTTCACGCATGCTCAATTGGCTGTCCATGATGTCCACTGCCCAGGTATTCAACTAATGTTACTTTTTCAGCCAAAAGGCATATACCATTACTTGTTGCAACTTAGACCTCTGTAGAGGTATATGCCCTATGGTTGAAAATATTGTCAGATTCAGAATTATAAAAAACGCAATAAGTGTCTTCAATTGTTATCAGAAACCCGCATGCTAGAGGGAGACAATTTCGTAGGAACTCCGCTACGAGGCCTCTGTTCAGTATGCGATCACGAAAAAAGATGGTCGTTTACGAAAACTAAGCCGACTTTCCGTAAAAAAATGTAACTCATATAAAAACAACCTACAAAAATGCTTCTGTTAGTAAATCGTCGAGTCAATTATCGTGGAATGGGGGGGGAGGCGAGTAAGACCAACTGGTAGGTATGGAAGCGACGAAAAGCGAACTTCCGAACAGGGAATCTGAAAGCATTTGAAAACACTTTCATTTATGTGAATTATTAACCCTCGCCCATGTAGGGGGGGGGGTTGGTGCAACCCCCCCCCCCTGAGGTTTTTCGGAAATAGCGCAAAAACGGCGGCGCGCAGCGCCGCCAAATTTTGGGTACCTTGTGGGGCAAACCTTGCGCATCTTTTAATAAAAAAATTTGACCGGGTCAGCCAGGTCACGAGTTATGACGTCACAAAGGAACAGCCTCAGGCCGATTTTCACAACTGAGTGCCAACGCCCGAGGTTTCCTG
>NW_024883983.1:0-34996 GCF_019059575.1 Amphibalanus amphitrite | reverse complement strand
GGCAAAAAATGCCCCCACCACCACGCGGAAGGTGGCTGGGATGCCCACCGTCTGCCGGGAAATGGAATCGTTGTTAATCATTACTAGATAAGTAGTCGTAACCATTTCTTTTATCTGTGAATTTGGATTAATTTAAAATGCCAATAATAAAATGGTGACCGTTCAATGGGCTACGTTTCCTCAAATCGTAAGAATCAATTATCTCGGGCTAGGTGGTTTGTGGGTTGGACGTCCAGTGGAGAACATGGTTCACAGATGATAGGTATTAGGATGTACAGTCTGTCTTAAAAGTACCGCTCAAAGTGGCGGTGGATCCATCAAGCCTGACCGAGAAAGGGTCTGCTTTAATTTGAAAGTCACCGACCAATTGACCTAGGGAATGGACGAGGATGTCAATTGCTTCGGTGACCCAAATTTAGCAGGCCCTTCCTCAGTCAGGCTCGATGGATCCACCGTCACTTTGCGCGGTACTTTTAAGACAGACTGTACACCATAACAGGTAATTCCAACATATTGTTTGTGAGGGCTTCAGTGCGCGTCAATCATTCCAACATACCAGAATTCAACGTACCAGAAAGTCCAACGGTGTAAGTTTTAGGCAAACATAGGTGAAATGCACCTACCAATAAATGGCTGCAAAGAGCAAGATTAGGTACGGAGTTTTTCGTTGGTCTGATCCGAATACCAGGCAATCCAACAGGCAGTTACCTATCCTATTCAAGTGCCGGGCTTTTATTGAAGTGGCATGCTTACTACAAACACTCGGGCATTGTTAATTTGTAAGATTAGAGCCTAAGTGGACTTTTATTACAGACTTTCGGCACGAAGAGCTTTGAGAGATGGCTTATGAAATCCCATCGGTTCCTTTCGTCGACGTCACTACCTTAGCCCAAGTTACGGCCTGTAGGCTAGTCTTGGTTATGCTCGACCTTACTTTCTACTTCTTTCATCTTAGAAACACTGGATTATAATCCGGCATGACCCCGCGTTACTCATCTTGTGTAACATTTACTGCGTGGTAAAGCCAAAGCGACGGGGATGCTTCGTGAAGACCTCGACCCACAGCGCCACAGGTTCACCACCTGCATATGGGTGCAGAAGCAGAGGTTCTGAAAACGATCACTAGATGACAGAGTAGGCTGCAAGTCATACAGGACAGCTACACATTTCGAGCATATGGGGACTGTGTTGGTAAGCGCATGCAGAATGCATGCTCAGTCGGTACATTGATCTCTTGCTTGCCATTCAGTAGCCGCCAAGAGATGTTGACCACGCCCACAGATCACAGCCAGTGATCAACCAGATGTCCATGCAAGAAATTATTAAACTCAGTCTGAGTCCGCCATCGAGTCGGAGACCGCATAAGGTCACCACCAGACACCCTAGCCTCTTTGACTTCACTGTGTATATTGTACTCTGGCTGTCACGTTTGGATGCGAGTTGACTAATATCTGCCTCCCCACCCGGACATCCCAATTGTCTGCCCTCCCAGCCAGTGAGCGGGATACGAACTGAGCCCGTCAGTCGGCATGGCACATTGACAGCGGCCCGGCTGAACCTCATGTTTCTTTCAATGGGTCGACGTATCGGTGGTAGCCGTATGTATGCCACGGCCCGCTCAGTCGCGGTCAGGGCGGGTTGGCCAACCCATTAGTCTGGGAGGTCAAATATCCATACAGTGGCAGCTGAGGGGTTGTGATTTACGACCGCTCGAGGGTACAAGATAAATCACAGAGCGCCGACCCCGGCTACAGACGGCTCTAGATGCTGCTGCTTTATTGACATGAGCTTTTATGGAATAGTTGAAACCCCAGGGATCAGGGATCACACAGAATAGATAAAATATTTAGATTGTGCAAACGTGTCCGATATTGTTGACGAAGGAGACAAGTTTGAATACGTGTGAGCGTAAGTTAGAACAAAAATGTTGATTTCATAACCTCCCTTTTACATGATGCATATCTGATTTATTCGTATCCCATCTCCATGGAAGATATTGCAAAACAGCGTTACCCAATCAAGGTTTATTTGGATGATTGTTTAGCAGCCAAGTGAATTGTAAAAATGAGTGATTGTAAACAGCAATGGATACGAATGACTTCGTAAAGCGAGAAACGTACATTTGGCACGAGAGTTTGACCAGCAAGGCAGCTAAAAAGTTACACAGGAATTGGAATCACGATTCATCAAGCGAGATAAAACGACTATTAAAAGAGGAATGCAGCACATCACGCACATACACACAATACAGTCGGCATCCATAACGTCGAAAAGTGCGGACAATATCAACTCAGGCAAAACATTGGTGTAAAGGGCCAGCGAAGTCAGCGATAAAAATGCATAGACTGGGCGGCTGACTGGCGGCCGGAGTCGACTTCTGCGCTCCGCCGACTCGGCCCGACCGGGTCAGGTCAGGTCAGTGGCGACATCGGCACAGGACCGCGGCGGCCGACTCGACTAGAAAACGACGTCCGCCCCGCCCGCCGGGGACTGGCCCTTCATATGACCCCTCCGACCTCCCGGAGTGACGTCATACCGCCGGGAGTGACGTCACACGCCGAGGACTGCCTCAGAGGCCAGCCCGGAGAGTCAGACAGCAGACACGGCGTCTACTGCACACACGCCGGTACCGGGTCCCTACCGGACCGAACACAGGGCACAGCACTTACCCGGAACACATCGGACGTAAAACCCAACCTAGAGCGGAGGGAGGCACCACTGCCTGCCAAACCAGGCGGGCCTCCCAGCAACCTGAACACTGAACAGAGTATACGTAAACTTCCTCTCCAGCCTGACAAGGTGGACACAATCTCCGGTCCGAGCTGGACTTAACGCTCCCTCCAACCTGAACACAACGCGCGTCAGCTCTCCTCCCGAACAGATCGGAACAGAACTACAAACGGCAGCCAATCGCCGCCCCAGACGCGGCTGAGCGCGAGCGCTGGCGTCTCTGCTACACACTACCTTCAGCACAGATCCAGTCAGTCAGTCCCCTACCCGAGCACAGGAGTATGTCGCGCGATACTGCGGCCCGCACCCATCCCACCCGAACACCCCTCCCCAGCTAACCTCTAACGTCTCACAGGCTGTCATGGCGCCGGCGACACGTGTCCCACGTGCCGCCACGTGTCGGAAGTCGCGCGCGGACTAGAGCATACGGGCGCTGGCGGCCGGCGGCGGCTACTTTTTGCTGATGACGACCGCCTGGTAACTGGCCGTGTTGCCGGCTGAACCGAGGAGAAGGCGGTGCTGCCGTCCCGACCGACGTACAGCTGAAGACCCGAGGCTGCGGGCGGAGACAGGCAGACAGTCAGAGGGGGCGGCGGGCGGACACAGGCAGACAGACAGAGGGGGCTGAGGGCGGAGACAGACAGAGACAGTCAGAGAGACAGTCAGAGGGGGCGGCGGGCGGACACAGGCACGCAGGGAGGGTCAGAGGTGGCTGCAGACGGAGAGAGACAGAGACGGTCAGAGAGACAGTCAGGGGGGCGGCGGGCGGACACAGGCAGACGGCGACGGTCAGGTTGTCAGGTGGACGGGGCGCCCGGTGAGTGCGACGCACAGATGGCGACACAAGGATAATTATACTAGTACATGTAAGTAATCAGCAGTAATTACACGAGCAATCTACAAGCGGTATCCAACGTGGTAGCGGAAGTATACGAACAAGCGTATTCCCCGATGACGTAGAAATGATCAGAGAACTTTATCCTATCTCCCTCACTGATTTCTCGCATACATTTACATTATATGTACATACATCATGCATCGTCTTACCTACTCTCAATTTCCAACCAAACTCCCGAACCTTAATCTCGCCCTTTTCTCCCCTCTCCGGAATTTCGTCCCTACCCTGTTCCTTCTCCTCCCTCCTCCCCCCCCCTCTCCTCCACTCACTCTCCGCCGATTCGTCGGGTTGTCGAAGTCGGCGTGTTGCAGCAGGTCGTTGATCACGTCTCGGCGTCGACACGCGTCGCGTCGAACCGCGAGCCGGACGCCGAGTCCTTTTTGCGCTTCTCGCCGCCGCCGGCCGCCGCCCGCTCCATCGAGTGTAGTCGGACAGACCCGAGCCGCTGCTCGCCGTTCTGCAGGAGTGGGAAGGATGGGCGTCAAGGGAGATTATTTCAGAGCAAAGGTAAACGGTCGTTGGGTTCAACGCAAGGGGCCAGCACTGCAGTGGTGCGCACTGCGCATACTAACGACAGGCACACGCGTGATTATGAATGCAGGATGTCTGGGTTACTTTTGAGGTTCACGTGTGGTCCCTGTAATTTGGCATAGTCACGATTATGAGCCGATTTAGTTCTAACATAAGTGTCGCCGACTGAAGGAACCCTCATATTATGAGGTGTCGCTAGCTCGGAGCTGCCGTCAAACCTCACCTGAGGTGTTCGGAGTCGGGAGCTGCCGTGGTATCCCCTTCACGTAGGTGCACTCGGACACGAAGTTACCGTTACACTCGCCTGAGGTGTCCGGAGCTGCCGTTAACCCTCACTTAAGGTGTCCGGACTCGGAGCTGTCGTTAACCTTCACCTGAGTGTCTGTTAACCCTCACCTGAGGTGTTCGGACTCGGAGCTACCGTTACACTCGCCTGAGGTGTCCGGACTGCTATTAACCCTCACCTGAGTTGTCTATTAGTGTTCACCCTTAACTGAGGTGTCAGTTAACGCTCACTTTAGGTGTCCGTTAACGCTCGCCTGAGGTGTCCGGGTTAGGAGCTGCCGTTAACTAACCCCCACCCCAGGGGTCAGTTAACCCTCACCTGAGGTGTCCGGAGTGACTGCCATTAACCCTCACCTGAGGTGCCCCGACTCTGAGCTGCTGCTGTGCCGGCTGTGCGTCGGCTGCGAGGGCTCCGAGTGGCCCTGCGACTGCAGACTGCCGTAGCCCGCCGACTGGCTACTCGAGTTCCTCGAGTGGCCCTGCGGCTCAGACGGGTCCTCGGAGCCAGCCGGCGGCGGCAGGCCGTGCTCACAAGGGTCGGAGGAGCTGGCGGACGTCGCGCCGCCGCCCACACAGTCGCCTGGGCAGAGGGAGAAGTGGTTAGCTCGACAGCACCAGTTATCGGCCCCGTCAACCGCGGTATAGACATCGTACCAAGGTGTGTTTTGAGGCCTTAACTGGCCTAGGTGACAATCCAAGCATAGGATAAAATCCTGATTCAAGATCAGAAGATACATAGTATATGCACATCAGGACGTTGAATCTTGCCAAGCAACGGTCCATAGCAGTCTCATATAGGTACTGAGTTGACTATTGCAAAAAAAAAAAAGAGAAGAAATCATGACCGAGAGTTCGCGTTACATAGTGAGCTAGTAAATGTGTTAGTAACTCATTTATAAAGTTCCGACTTCTCACCCCTGACGCGCGTCAGATCCTTGAGCTGCAGTCCGCCGGTGCCGGGGAGGGCCGTCTGGACGGCTGCCATTGGCGGGCCACCGCCCGGCGGGTCCGTGGACTCGGCAGCGTGGCCAGCCGAGCGGGGCACCGGCCTGGACGGACAGGGAGGGAGCGGAGTCAGATATGGTAGGCATGAAAGACACGACGTCAGAGAGACAATCAGATGGGACACAATCGAGGTCCTCGTGCCGTTTCTTACAGGTACAGGACCCTAGAGTCGGGTAGGGTCAAGTAACAAAGACAGACATACCAGAGACCTGGTGTCAGACCATCACCAAAGAGCCCATGAAAGATGTCACCGATATGCGTGCATTAACCCTCGCCCGTAAACGGCGATCTGCCACCTTCGCCCATGCAGGGGGGGGGGGGTTGGTGCGACCCCCCCCCCCCTTGGCGTTTGAAAACGGAGCGTCGTAGAGCTTAGCGGAAAAGACCAACGGATTGCTCTCGCCGAGATCTCGCGATTGGTGGTATTTTTTTGGTCCTAGGTCAACATTTGACCTACTTTTGACCGGTCAAAGGTCAAATTTTCGGAAAAATAGACTTTTTCAACTTTCCGCGGCGATTGCGGCAAAACGGTGGGAGATATCGACTTGAAACCTTCACTATCGTGTTCCTTGATCAATTCTCTATCGTTTGGTATGTATTTCGTTTCCCTAGCTCTAAAAATGGCGCGTTGGGAGCGCCGGAAGTCGGCAAGGTCACAGTCGGCGGCAGAAATTCGAAAAATCAAAATTTAAATTTTGAAATCTGATTGTATTTTTGGATTTGGGAGGTCCATTTGCTCCCTATAGAAGCTAATATTGCTGCATATTCCATTGAGGTGACAAGAATTAGCAAAATAGTGGTTCGGGCGCTTTTCAAAAATAGTACCGGACGCTGTTCCTCTTGTGACGTCATAGCTCCGTGACCTGACCTGACCCGGTCAAGTTTCTTATACCATATGATAGCCAATACTTGCCCCAACATGCATGGGAAGTTTCATCACGATCCATCAACTGATGTCCGTACCACCGGCAGGAAACCTCGGGCGTTGGCACTCAGTTTGTGAAAATCCGGCCGGGGCTGTTCCCTTTGTGACGTCATAACTCCGTGACCTGACATGACCCGGTCAAATTTTTTTTATCAAAAGATGCGCAAGGTTTGCCCCATAAGGTACCCAAAATTTGGCGGCGCTGCGCGCCGTTTTGCACTATTTCCGAAAAGCCTCAGGGGGGGGGGGGGGGGGTTGCACCAACCCCCCCCCTACATGGGCGAGGGTTAATAGGATACACTGCTAGAAAAGGATAGAATAGAATAGAATAGAATAAGGATGCGGAGTAGAAGTTTGAGTCGGTCGGAGTCGACAGTTCTGCCTGGAGTCGGAGTCGGAGTTGGTTTTGAAAGCCGGAGTCGGAGTCGAAGTCACCGAAAATTCACCGACTCCGCAGCCCTGCTGCTAGATATGCAACAGCAGAGCCTATATATTTTTGATGCTCACTACTTGACCACATACTCATCGAGCTAATTCACCGCTATTTACCCATCCTACCATACACATCAATGCACATCCACCACAGTCATTTTGACATATATCACCACAGCCCACCCATCACATCCCACTACTTCTCCACACATCCTGCCACTCACGCGCGGAAGCAGGGGTCGCCGCTGAGCAGCGTGGTGGACAGCACCACCTTGAGCATGCTGTTGTCCTGCCGGTGTCGCAGGTCATGCTCCTCGAGCAGGTACCGGCGACATGGCCGCCGCCCCCGGCGAACTCTGCCAGGTTAATGGTAGCGAACCCCAGCTTCTGGTACGACGGCCGCCCTTCGTCTCCTGTCAGGGCGGATAGAGATGGTTAGTTCAGAAACACGATGTCAAGGCAGGAGTTACGGTGGTGTATGCATCGTGAGGGGCGCAAGGCGAGTACATACCGATCGTCAGGCAATGAAGACATCAGCGACAGCTGACAATTCTGACAAGATAAAACACTACAGAGTATCTAGGTACTGCTCAATGCGGGGCATACAACTGGTTTGGTGGCTCGATTGCTAAGCATTAGATAAACGTCAATTAAAATCATGTGTCGCCTCGATGCCCTAATTTCACAAAACATTCACCTGTCACACATAAAAAGATAACAGCACAACATGTCCCCTCCCTGCTACACCCGCCAGGACATGTGGGTCTCACTCTCACCTTCCTGACAGAGATGCGGCACAGGCACGGGTCCAGCACGCCTGTGGTACACGGCGCCGTCATCTTGGCGCTGAACGACATCCGCGCGTTCCAGGTGACGGTGTGGTCCCGCACCTCCTCCCTGTGGGGTCAGGGCGTGTCGGGTCAGGTCATGGGCGAAACATTGTTAAAGTGTCAGGGGTGTTTCATGTATAAATGTCCAATCATGGTGCTGTAAATTGTGTAATAAAACTACCTAGGTACCTACCACCTATATGTTATGTGTTTCACAAGCATTTCTGCTATCCAGGCTACCGTTAAAGTGATAAGAAAAATTGAAATATTCCTTTACTGGCCTTCTTGCTATACAGGGTGTCTCAAAAGTTCGCTGACAGGTACAGCCATGATTTTTGGTCAATAATTCCGAATCAACAAGAAATTCAATGTCTAAATTCTGCATGCGCATTGCTAAAGACCGTCCTTAAGCAGTGTAATTGTTTTCAAATGCATTCGACCCTTCATGAGCTCACAAAAAGGGTTCACCTCTGACCATGGGTCAGGCATAAAAATGGATGTCGCAAAATCGGGTCTGTTGTGAAACGCTCTGTTTCAGGAGTAATGGAAATGTTTAAGTCAGAGCTGACACATGGCAAAATGTCGGCCAGGAGGGTACAACATGATGATCATTTAAAAATGGTGGCAAAAAAAAAATTAGGGGCGAAACCATCCGAGACTAACAGCGTTTTGATCGACCCCCGTACGTCAGCTAGGCTCGTGTGCCAAAAAGCAGCTGAAACTGAGGTCATAACTATTGAGAAGTGAGAACTGGCAAGAAGCTCACAAGTATAGGCTAACCAGTTTCAAAAATAGCAGGTCATCGTAAAATAAAGACAATACATCGTTTAAAACTCTTCATAATATCTAGAATGCCAATTTTTTTGGGAAAATAACGCGAAAATCGTTGATGTCAAGAACACTTGGCCCCAAAAAAGGCACATAAATGTAAAGTTTGATCCTAGGAAGTTTCATGAGGCAAATCTGGAGCGAATAGCTTTCTTTCAGACACGAAAACCCGACAAAACCACATGATCAACAGTCTTGGGCCGTTTTCAAAGCAAAAACTCTCTTGAGGAAAACACTCCGTAACCCAACGAATGTTTTGGCATGGGGAATGTCGAGCGTTTGGAATTTGCAAAATTTGAACGGCATGTCTCAGAAACAGATGGCCGCACATTTGCTATGATATTATGCAAAAAAATTACCCCTGGCAATTCCCGTTTGTTCAGGAATGGGGTCGTTTTGAAAGGGGAATTGGTGCTTGGATGTCGGCGCCAGCCTTCGTGAAGGAGGTTTGTCCTCCCCGTGGCCTAGTGGATAAGGCGTCCGTCTCCTAACTCGGTGGCAGCGAGTTCGCGGCCGGGAAGCTCCACGTCGTTTGACCCGCGTTCCTATGTTAAGCCAGCTGGCAACTGGCGAGAGAGGGCCACGCTAGACCCGGGAGGACCGTGCGCCATCTACCTGCGGCACGTTAAACTTTCGATCCAAATTATCCGGTGAACCGGATGCGGGCAAGGTGGGGTGGTGGGTCCGTGGTGTCATTCGCAACAAGCACTGCTTAGCGGGGCACCCGGGCCCATAGCCACCCATTCATCCATTCGGACAAAATTTCTAAAAAATTAAAAAAGTCTCCAGGAACAGGACTGGTGGGTCGTGAGAATTCTGAAAATGGTCTGACTGCAGGTTTCATGTTTACTCAAATCTCAGCGCCATCTACCACCTGACACATCAACATGTGGGTCTCACCTGGATGAAAACTCCTCGAACCGGCCGCCCTCCAGCAGGTGCACCTTGCAGAAGAGCACAGCGCTGACGAACGGCACCGCTGTCAGCTCCTCCACCACCAAATCCACTTGGAACTTGTACTTTTCTTCTGGTAATTATGTTCATGATTTTAAACTTCTGTTCTGCTGCAAGACAATGTCCACAGCCACGTAACTCAATTATAAATTACAAATGACATCAGACTATCAAAACATCTGTAAAAAAGCGGGAATTATCAGTAGAGTAGATAGTCATGTATTTTATGCAAACCCCATGATACTTTAACAACACAGCCCCATTACATCTCCGGTACATCATCTTTTAAAATGATGCACCGGCACAGGCACAGTGAGCAGATCAGCCTAGCATTGCATAAGAACTGCACTGCTCACTGCAAAGCCAGACTGCAGAATTTGCACTGCATTGCAACACCGGCATACACCACTACACAGCGAAAATGGCGGGTGCCAGTATGAGTACCCAAGCCCAGGAGTCAGAACTAAGGCATGCATGCTTTAGTGGCAAGAGCTGTGAATGATAAGCGTACTTCATCCATCCATGATCCTTGCATCCTCTCTCAACCAGTTCCAATTGAGGCCCACTTTGATGGCCAGTGACTAGTGAAAGCTGAAACCAAACATAAAAGGTACCTACTCCATACAATATAAAATCCACAACTCACAAGTCCTTTAATTTAGGAACTTGATGACATCAGATCGGGACCCTACACTTACCAATACAGTAAGCCGCGAACCTAAGGTAAGCAGGTAATAACAACAATAACACCCACATATGCATTTTTCATATTATATTGAGCTGAAAGCATGACGGAGTTGAATTGTGCTACCACCGTCGGTGTTTCTCCGCGCCTTCAACACTTTTCTTCTGGACAATCCAAGGAAGTAAGTTCGTTATTCTGCGCGATATTCGTTGGTTGTGCTCCTTCTTCACCGCCTTTTTCAGTCACCTTACCCACATTTCTTTTGCTTTGAAACGTGAAAGAAAAACGTTACAATCATTTCGTCTTGTCTGAGACCAAGGCCATTGCCCTTCTGTTGTTTGAAAACGTAATGAAATTAGAAAGGGATAATTGGCCAGAAAGAAAATATGATGACACGTTTTTATGCAATTGCATTTCACTTGACAACGAACATTGCATTTTGATTAACGAGATAGGCCAAGGGGACAGACGTTCGATCTTGCGTTCGAGATAAAATTGACTTTACAGCGGTGTTGATTAATTAGATGTTCGCTGGAGCACGTGATAAGAGAGTTTACCGTCTTTGAGTGAAGGTAGAAGATACGAAAAACAGACTATAGTAGAGAGAGTAGACTGGGGTTGGAATTGGAAAAAGGACAGGCAACATACAAATTTAAATTTGAATTTTGGGTTTAACACAAAGATGTGGAGATAAAAATAAGCAAGAACCACCCAACCCTGATGCATTACAACTAAACAATTGTAATCGCTCTTACGCCCAATCCAATCGTTACACTACGAGTTCTATAGCCTTGTGCACTACGCTTTGTTACGAGTGAAATGTTCGTTGGCCAGAAAGTGGCGCACTGAAGCAAACAAATGTCTCAAAATAAGCCTCTAAAACACAGCAAGAAATACCATGAAAAGAAAAACTTCACAGAGACGTCAAGTCGGGAGCTGCAAAGGTTATGAATTCGTTCGTGCTTCGTGATATAAGAAAATGAAGACAAAGCATTGAAAGAATAAAGTACAGGGGTCATGAGGCGATTTCGACCTAAGATCAATATGTAAATGGACCTGTGAATTGGTCATCACCGTCACATAACTAGGCTAAGAAGCCAGGCGCGCACACAGGATTTTTGAATGGGGGGGGGCACGACCTTCGAAACTGGCCCCCATGCCGAAGGGCCCCCCCCCCCCAAAAAAAATACGGCTCACGGGGCTATTTAGGTTGGTTGAAGCTTTAGCAATTGGTTTGTCAATGCATGGTAAAATAATTATTTCGGTACTAGCTTAATTTTCAATATATATATAGATATATATATATATTGAAAATTAAGCTAGTACCGAAATAATTATTTACCATGCATTGACAAACCAATTGCTAAAGCTTCAAACCAACCTAAATATAGCCCCGTGAGCCGTATTTTTTTTTGGGGGGGGGGGGGCCCTTCGGCATGGGGGGCCCAGTTCGAAGGTCGTGCCCCCCCCATTCAAAAATCCTGTGTGCGCGCCTGGCTTCTTAGCCTAGTTATGTGACGGTGATGACCAATTCACAGGTCCATTTACATATTGATCTTAGGTCGAAATCGCCTCATGACCCCTGTACTTTATTCTTTCAATGCTTTAGTCTTCATTTTCTTATATCACGAAGCACGAACGAATTCATAACCTTTGCAGCTCCCGACTTGACGTCTCTGTGAAGTTGTTTCTTTTCATGGTATTTCTTGCTGTGTTTTAGAGGCTTATTTTGAGACATTTGTTTGCTTCAGTGCGCCACTTTCTGGCCAACGAACATTTCACTCGTAAACAAAGCGTAGTGCACAAGGCTATAGAACTCGTAGTGTAACGATTGGATTGGGCGTAAGAGCGATTACAATTGTTTAGTTGTAATGCATCAGGGTTGGGTGGTTCTTGCTTATTTTTATCTCCACATCTTTTGTGTTAAACCCAAAATTCAAATTTAAAATTTGTATGTTGCCTGTCCTTTTTCCAATTCCAACCCCAGTCTACTCTCTCTACTATAGTCTGTTTTTCGTATCTTCTACCTTCACTCAAAGACGGTAAACTCTCTTATCACGTGCTCCAGCGAACATCTAATTAAATCAACACCGCTGTAAAGTCAATTTTTATCTCGAACGCAAGATCGAACGTCTGTCCCCTTGGCCTATCTCGTTAATCAAAATGCAATGTTCGTTGTCAAGTGAAATGCAATTGCATAAAAACGTGTCATCATATTTTCTTTCTGGCCAAATTATCCCTTTCTAATTTCATTACGTTTTCAAACAACAGAAGGGCAATGGCCTTGGTCTCAGACAAGACGAAATGATTGTAACGTTTTCTTTCAACGTTTCAAAGCAAAAGAAATGTGGGTAAGGTGACTGAAATAAGGCGGTGAAGAAGGAGCACAACCAACGAATATCGCCAGAATAACGAACTTACTTCCTTGGATTGTCCAGAAAGAAAAGTGTTGAAGGCGCGGAGAAACACCGACGGTGGTAGCACAATTCAACTCCGTCATGCTTTCAGCTCAATATAATATGAAAAATGCATATGTGGGTGTTATTGTTGTTATTACCTGCTTACCTTAGGTTCCGCTGGCTTACTGTATTGGTAAGTGTAGGGTCCCGATCTGATGTCATCAAGTTCCTAAATTAAAGGACTTGTGAGTTGTGGATATTTATATTGTATGGAGTAGGTACCTTTTATGTTTGGTTTCAGCTTTCACTAGTCACTGGCCATCAAAGTGGGCCTCAATTGGAACTGGTTGAGAGAGGATGCAAGGATCATGGATGGATGAAGTACGCTTATCATTCACAGCTCTTGCCACTAAAGCATGCATGCCTTAGTTCTGACTCCTGGGCTTGGGGTACTCATACTGGCACCCGGCCATTTTCTGCTGTGTAGTGGTGTATGCCGGTGTTGCAATGCAGTGCAAATTCTGCAGTCTGGCTTTGCAGTGAGCAGTGCAGTTCTTATGCAATGCTAGGCTGATCTGCTCACTGTGCCTGTGCCGGTGCATCATTTTAAAAGATGATGTACCGGAGATGTAAGGGGCTGTGTTGTTAAAGTATCATGGGGTTTGCATAAAATACATGACTATCTACTCTATAATTCCCGCTTTTTTACAGATGTTTTGATAGTCTGATGTCATTTGTAATTTATAATTGAGTTACGTGGCTGTGGACATTGTCTTGCAGCAGAACAGAAGTGTTAAAATCATGAACATAATTACCAAGAAGAAAAAGTACAAGTTCCAAGTGGATTTGGTGGTGGAGGAGCTGACAGCGGTGCCGTTCGTCAGCGCTGTGCTCTTCTGCAAGGTGCACCTGCTGGAGGGCGGCCGGTTCGAGGAGTTTTCATCCAGGTGAGACCCACATGTTGATGTGTCAGGTGGTAGATGGCGCTGAGATGTTGAGTAAACATGAAACCTGCAGTCAAGACCATTTTCAGAATTCTCACGACCCACCAGTCCTGTTCCTGGAGACTTTTTTAATTTTTTTAGAAATTTTGTCCGAATGGATGAATGGGTGGCTATGGGCCCGGGTGCCCCGCTAAGCAGTGCTTGTTGCGAATGACACCACGGACCCACCACCCCACCTTGCCCGCATCCGGTTCACCGGTGATAATTTGGATCGAAAGTTTAACGTGCCGCAGGTAGATGGCGGCACGGTCCTCCCGGGTCTAGCGTGGCCCTCTCTCGCCAGTTGCCAGCTGGCTTAACATAGGAACGCGGGTCAAACGACGTGGAGCTTCCCGGCCGCGAACTCGCTGCCACCGAGTTAGGAGACGGACGCCTTATCCACTAGGCCACGGGGAGGACAAACCTCCTTCACGAAGGCTGGCGCCGACATCCAAAGCACCAATTCCCCTTTCAAAACGACCCCATTCCTGAACAAACGGGAATTGCCAGGGGTAATTTTTTTGCATAATATCATAGCAGAATGTGTCGGCCATCTGTTTCTGAGACATGCCGTTCAAATTTTGCAAATTCCAAACGCTCGACATTCCCCATGCCAAAACATTCGTTGGGTTACGGAGTGTTTCCTCAAGAGTTTTTGCTTTGAAAACGGCCCAAGACTGTTGATCATGTGGTTTTGTCGGTTTTCGTGTCTGAAAGAAAGCTATTCGCTCCAGATTTGCCTCATGAAACTTCCTAGGATCAAACTTTACATTTATGTGCCTTTTTTGGGGCCAAGTGTTCTTGACATCAACGATTTTCGCGTTATTTTCCCAAAAAAATTGGCATTCTAGATATTATGAAGAGTTTTAAACGATGTATTGTCTTTATTTTACGATGACCTGCTATTTTTGAAACTGGTTAGCCTATACTTGTGAGCTTCTTGCCAGTTCTCACTTCTCAATAGTTATGACCTCAGTTTCAGCTGCTTTTTGGCACACGAGCCTAGCTGACGTACGGGGGTCGATCAAAACGCTGTTAGTCTCGGATGGTTTCGCCCCTAATTTTTTTTTTGCCACCATTTTTAAATGATCATCATGTTGTACCCATCCTGGCCGACATTTTGCCATGTGTCAGCTCTGACTTAAACATTTCCATTACTCCTGAAACAGAGCGTTTCACAACAGACCCGATTTTGCGACATCCATTTTTATGCCTGACCCATGGTCAGAGGTGAACCCTTTTTGTGAGCTCATGAAGGGTCGAATGCATTTGAAAACAATTACACTGCTTAAGGACGGTCTTTAGCAATGCGCATGCAGAATTTAGACATTGAATTTCTTGTTGATTCGGAATTATTGACCAAAATCATGGCTGTACCTGTCAGCGAACTTTTGAGACACCCTGTATAGCAAAGAAGGCCAGTAAAGGAATATTTCAATTTTTCTTATCACTTTAACGGTAGCCTGGATAGCAGAAATGCTTGTGAAACACATAACATATAGGTGGTAGGTACCTAGGTAGTTTATTACACAATTTACAGCACCATGATTGGACATTTATACATGAAACACCCCTGACACTTTAACAATGTTTCGCCCATGACCTGACCCGACACGCCCTGACCCCACAGGGAGGAGGTGCGGGACCACACCGTCACCTGGAACGCGCGGATGTCGTTCAGCGCCAAGATGACGGCGCCGTGTACCACAGGCGTGCTGGACCCGTGCCTGTGCCGCATCTCTGTCAGGAAGGTGAGAGTGAGACCCACATGTCCTGGCGGGTGTAGCAGGGAGGGGACATGTTGTGCTGTTATCTTTTTATGTGTGACAGGTGAATGTTTTGTGAAATTAGGGCATCGAGGGCGACACATGATTTTAATTGACGTTTATCTAATGCTTAGCAATCGAGCCACCAAACCAGTTGTATGCCCCGCATTGAGCAGTACCTAGATACTCTGTAGTGTTTTATCTTGTCAGAATTGTCAGCTGTCGCTGATGTCTTCATTGCCTGACGATCGGTATGTACTCGCCTTGCGCCCCTCACGATGCATACACCACCGTAACTCCTGCCTTGACATCGTGTTTCTGAACTAACCATCTCTATCCGCCCTGACAGGAGACGAAGGGCGGCCGGTCGTACCAGAAGCTGGGGTTCGCTACCATTAACCTGGCAGAGTTCGCCGGGGCGGCGGCCAGTGTCGCCGGTACCTGCTCGAGGAGCATGACCTGCGACACCGGCAGGACAACAGCATGCTCAAGGTGGTGCTGTCCACCACGCTGCTCAGCGGCGACCCCTGCTTCCGCGCGTGAGTGGCAGGATGTGTGGGAGAAGTAGTGGGATGTGATGGGTGGGGCTGTGGTGATATATGTCAAAATGACTGTGTGGTGGATGTGCATTGATGTGTATGGTAGGATGGGTAAATAGCGGTGAATTAGCTCGATGAGTATGTGGTCAAGTAGTGAGCATCAAAATATATAGGCTCTGCTGTTGCATATCTAGCAGCAGGGCTGCGGAGTCGGTGAATTTTCGGTGACTTCGACTCCGACTCCGGCTTTCAAAACCAACTCCGACTCCGACTCCAGGCAGAACTGTCGACTCCGACCGACTCAAACTTCTACTCCGCATCCTTATTCTATTCTATTCTATTCTATCCTTTTCTAGCAGTGTATCCTATTAACCCTCGCCCATGTAGGGGGGGGGTTGGTGCAACCCCCCCCCCCCCCCCTGAGGCTTTTCGGAAATAGTGCAAAACGGCGCGCAGCGCCGCCAAATTTTGGGTACCTTATGGGGCAAACCTTGCGCATCTTTTGATAAAAAAAAATTTGACCGGGTCATGTCAGGTCACGGAGTTATGACGTCACAAAGGGAACAGCCTCCGGCCGGATTTTCACAAACTGAGTGCCAACGCCCGAGGTTTCCTGCCGGTGGTACGGACATCAGTTGATGGATCGTGATGAAACTTCCCATGCATGTTGGGGCAAGTATTGGCTATCATATGGTATAAGAAACTTGACCGGGTCAGGTCAGGTCACGGAGCTATGACGTCACAAGAGGAACAGCGTCCGGTACTATTTTTGAAAAGCGCCCGAACCACTATTTTGCTAATTCTTGTCACCTCAATGGGAATATGCAGCAATATTAGCTTCTATAGGGAGCAAATGGACCTCCCAAATCCAAAAATACAATCAGATTTCAAAAATTTAAATTTTGATTTTTCGAATTTCTGCCGCCGACTGTGACCTTGCCGACTTCCGGCGCTCCCAACGCGCCATTTTTAGAGCTAGGGAAACGAAATACATACCAAACGATAGAGAATTGATCAAGGAACACGATAGTGAAGGTTTCAAGTCGATATCTCCCACCGTTTTGCCGCAATCGCCGCGGAAAGTTGAAAAAAGTCTATTTTTCCGAAAATTTGACCTTTGACCGGTCAAAAGTAGGTCAAATGTTGACCTAGGACCAAAAAATATACCACCAATCGCGAGATCTCGGCGAGAGCAATCCGTTGGTCTTTTCCGCTAAGCTCTACGACGCTCCGTTTTCAAACGCCAAGGGGGGGGGGGGGTCGCACCAACCCCCCCCCCCCTGCATGGGCGAAGGTGGCAGATCGCCGTTTACGGGCGAGGGTTAATGCACGCATATCGGTGACATCTTTCATGGGCTCTTTGGTGATGGTCTGACACCAGGTCTCTGGTATGTCTGTCTTTGTTACTTGACCCTACCCGACTCTAGGTCCTGTACCTGTAAGAAACGGCACGAGGACCTCGATTGTGTCCCATCTGATTGTCTCTCTGACGTCGTGTCTTTCATGCCTACCATATCTGACTCCGCTCCCTCCCTGTCCGTCCAGGCCGGTGCCCCGCTCGGCTGGCCACGCTGCCGAGTCCACGGACCCGCCGGGCGGTGGCCCGCCAATGGCAGCCGTCCAGACGGCCCTCCCCGGCACCGGCGGACTGCAGCTCAAGGATCTGACGCGCGTCAGGGGTGAGAAGTCGGAACTTTATAAATGAGTTACTAACACATTTACTAGCTCACTATGTAACGCGAACTCTCGGTCATGATTTCTTCTCTTTTTTTTTTTTGCAATAGTCAACTCAGTACCTATATGAGACTGCTATGGACCGTTGCTTGGCAAGATTCAACGTCCTGATGTGCATATACTATGTATACTTCTGATCTTGAATCAGGATTTTATCCTATGCTTGGATTGTCACCTAGGCCAGTTAAGGCCTCAAAACACACCTTGGTACGATGTCTATACCGCGGTTGACGGGTGCCGATAACTGGTGCTGTCGAGCTAACCACTTCTCCCTCTGCCCGACTGTGTGGGCGGCGGCGCGACGTCCGCCAGCTCCTCCGACCCTTGTGAGCACGGCCTGCCGCCGCCGGCTGGCTCCGAGGACCCGTCTGAGCCGCAGGGCCACTCGAGGAACTCGAGTAGCCAGTCGGCGGGCTACGGCAGTCTGCAGTCGCAGGGCCACTCGGAGCCCTCGCAGCCGACGCACAGCCGGCACAGCAGCAGCTCAGAGTCGGGGCACCTCAGGTGAGGGTTAATGGCAGTCACTCCGGACACCTCAGGTGAGGGTTAACTGACCCCTGGGGTGGGGTTAGTTAACGGCAGCTCCTAACCCGGACACCTCAGGCGAGCGTTAACGGACACCTAAAGTGAGCGTTAACTGACACCTCAGTTAAGGGTGAACACTAATAGACAACTCAGGTGAGGGTTAATAGCAGTCCGGACACCTCAGGCGAGTGTAACGGTAGCTCCGAGTCCGAACACCTCAGGTGAGGGTTAACAGACACTCAAGGTGAAGGTTAACGACAGCTCCGAGTCCGGACACCTTAAGTGAGGTTAACGGCAGCTCCGGACACCTCAGGCGAGTGTAACGGTAACTTCGTGTCCGAGTGCACCTACGTGAAGGGGATACCACGGCAGCTCCCGACTCCGAACACCTCAGGTGAGGTTTGACGGCAGCTCCGAGCTAGCGACACCTCATAATATGAGGGTTCCTTCAGTCGGCGACACTTATGTTAGAACTAAATCGGCTCATAATCGTGACTATGCCAAATTACAGGGACCACACGTGAACCTCAAAAAGTAACCCAGACATCCTGCATTCATAATCAGCGTGTGCCTGTCGTTAGTATGCGCAGTGCGCACCACTGCAGTGCTGCCCCTTGCGTTGAACCCAACGACCGTTTACCTTTGCTCTGAAATAATCTCCCTTGACGCCCATCCTTCCCACTCCTGCAGAACGGCGAGCAGCGGCTCGGGTCTGTCCGACTACAACTCGATGGAGCGGGCGGCGGCCGGCGGCGGCGAGAAGCGCAAAAAGGACTCGGCGTCCGGCTCGCGGTTCGACGCGACGCGTGTCGACGCCGAGACGTGATCAACGACCTGCTGCAACACGCCGACTTCGACAACCCGGACGAATCGGCGGAGAGTGAGTGGAGGGAGAGGGGGGAGGAGGGGAGGAGAAGGAACAGGGTAGGGAGACGAGAATTCCGGAGAGGGGAGAAAAGGGCGAGATTAAGGTTCGGGAGTTTGGTTGGAAATTGAGAGTAGGTAAGACGAGATGCATGATGTATGTACATATAATGTAAATGTATGCGAGAAATCAGTGAGGGAGATAGGATAAAGTTCTCTGATCATTTCTACGTCATCGGGGAATACGCTTGTTCGTATACTTCCGCTACCACGTTGGATACCGCTTGTAGATTGCTCGTGTAAATTACTGCTGATTACTTACATGTATTCTAGTATAATTATCCTTGTGTCGCCATCTGTGCGTCGCACTCACCGGGCGCCCCGTCCACCTGACAACCTGACCGTCGCCGTCTGCCTGTGTCCGCCCGCCGCCCCCTCTGACTGTCTCTCTGACCGTCTCTGTCTCTCTCCGTCTGCAGCCACCTCTGACCCTCCCTGCGTGCCTGTGTCCGCCCGCCGCCCCCTCTGACTGTCTCTCTGACTGTCTCTGTCTGTCTCCGCCCTCAGCCCCCTCTGTCTGTCTGCCTGTGTCCGCCCGCCGCCCCTCTGACTGTCTGCCTGTCTCCGCCCGCAGCCTCGGGTCTTCAGCTGTACGTCGGTCGGGACGGCAGCACCGCCTTCTCCTCGGGTTCAGCCGGCAACACGGCCAGTTACCAGGCGGTCGTCATCAGCAAAAAGTAGCCGCCGCCGGCCGCCAGCGCCCGTATGCTCTAGTCCGCGCGCGACTTCCGACACGTGGCGGCACGTGGGACACGTGTCGCCGGCGCCATGACAGCCTGTGAGACGTTAGAGGTTAGCTGGGGAGGGGTGTTCGGGTGGGATGGGTGCGGGCCGCAGTATGCGCGCGACATACTCCTGTGCTCGGGTAGGGGACTGACTGACTGGGATCTGTGCTGAAGGTAGTGTGTAGCAGAGACGCCAGCGCTCGCGCTCAGCCGCGTCTGGGGCGGCGATTGGCTGCCGGTTTGTAGGTTCTGTTCCGATCTGTTCGGGGAGGAGAGCTGACGCGCGTTGTGTTCAGGTTGGAGGGAGCGTTAAGTCCAGCTCGGACCGGAGATTGTGTCCACCTTGTTCAGGCTGGAGAGGAAGTTTACGTATACTCTGTTCAGTGTTCAGGTTGCTGGGAGGCCCGCCTGGTTTGGCAGGCAGTGGTGCCTCCCTCCGCTCTAGGTTGGGTTTTACGTCCGATGTGTTCCGGGTAAGTGCTGTGCCCTGTGTTCGGTCCGGTAGGGACCCGGTACCGGGCGTGTGTGCAGTAGGACGCCGTGTCTGCTGTCTGACTCTCCGGGCTGGCCTCTGAGGCAGTCCTCGGCGGTGTGACGTCACTCCCGGCGGTATGACGTCACTCCGGGAGGTCGGAGGGGTCATATGAAGGGCCAGTCCCCGGCGGGCGGGGCGGACGTCGTTTTCTAGTCGAGTCGGCCGCCGCGGTCCTGTGCCGATGTCGCCACTGACCTGACCTGACCCGGTCGGGCCGAGTCGGCGGAGCGCAGAAGTCGACTCCGGCCGCCAGTCAGCCGCCCAGTCTATGCATTTTTATCGCTGACTTCGCTGGCCCTTTACACCAATGTGTTTGCCTGAGTTGATATTGTCCGCACTTTTCGACGTTATGGATGCCGACTGTATTGTGTGTATGTGCGTGATGTGCTGCATTCCTCTTTTAATAGTCGTTTTATCTCGCTTGATGAATCGTGATTCCAATTCCTGTGTAACTTTTTAGCTGCCTTGCTGGTCAAACTCTCGTGCCAAATGTACGTTTCTCGCTTTACGAAGTCATTCGTATCCATTGCTGTTTACAATCACTCATTTTTACAATTCACTTGGCTGCTAAACAATCATCCAAATAAACCTTGATTGGGTAACGCTGTTTTGCAATATCTTCCATGGAGATGGGATACGAATAAATCAGATATGCATCATGTAAAAGGGAAGGTTATGAAATCAACATTTTTGTTCTAACTTACGCTCAACACGTATTCAAACTTGTCTCCTTCGTCAACAAATATCGGACACGTTTGCACAATCTAAATATTTTATCTATTCTGTGTGATCCCTGATCCCTGGGGTTTCAACTATTCCATAAAAGCTCATGTCAATAAAGCAGCATCTAGAGCCGTCTGTAGCCGGGGTCGGCGCTCTGTGTGATTTATCTTGTACCCTCGAGCGGTCGTAAATCACAACCCCTCAGCTGCCAGCTGTATGGATATTTGACCTCCCAGACTAATGGGTTGGCCAACCCGCCCTGACCGCGACTGAGCGGGCCGTGGCATACATACGGCTACCACCGATACGTCGACCCATTGAAAGAAACATGAGGTTCAGCCGGGCCGCTGTCAATGTGCCATGCCGACTGACGGGCTCAGTTCGTATCCCGCGGCTCACTGGCTGGGAGGGCAGACAATTGGGATGTCCGGGTGGGGAGGCAGATATTAGTCAAACTCGCATCCAAACGTGACAGCCAGAGTACAATATACACAGTGAAGTCAAAGAGGCTAGGGTGTCTGGTGGTGACCTTATGCGGTCTCCGACTCGATGGCGGACTCAGACTGAGTTTAATAATTTCTTGCATGGACATCTGGTTGATCACTGGCTGTGATCTGTGGGCGTGGTCAACATCTCTTGGCGGCTACTGAATGGCAAGCAAGAGATCAATGTACCGACTGAGCATGCATTCTGCATGCGCTTACCAACACAGTCCCCTATATGCTCGAAATGTGTAAGCTGTCCTGTATGACTTGCAGCCTACTCTGTCATCTAGTGATCGTTTTCAGAACCTCTGCTTCTGCACCCATATGCAGGTGGTGAACCTGTGGCGCTGTGGGGTCGAGGTCTTCACGAAGCATCCCCGTCGCTTTGGCTTTACCACGCAGTAAATGTTACACAAGATGATAGTAACGCGGGGGTCATGCCGGATTATAATCCAGTGTTTCTAAGATGAAAGAAGTAGAAAGTAAGGTCGAGCATAACCAAGACTAGCCTACAGGCCGTAACTTGGGCTAAGGTAGTGACGTCGACGAAAGGAACCGATGGGGATTTCAATAAGCCATCTTCAAAGCTTCGTGCCGAAAGTCTGTAATAAAGTCCACTTAGGCTCTAATCTTACAAATTAACAATGCCCGAGTGTTTGTAGTAAGCATGCCACTTCAATAAAAAGCCCGGGCACTTGAATAGTAGGTAACTGCCTGTTGGATTGCCTGGTATTCCGGATCAGACCAAACGAAAAACTCCGTACCTAATCTTGCTCTTTGCAGCCATTTATGTTGGTAGGTGGTGCATTTTCACCTATGTTTATGCCTAAAACCTTACACCGTTGGACTTTCTGGTACGTTGAATTCTGGTATGTTGGAATGATTGACGCGCACTGAAGCCCTCACAAACAATATGTTGGAATTACCTGTTATGGGTGTACAGTCTGTCTTAAAAGTACCGCGCAAAGTGACGGTGGATCCATCGAGCCTGACTGAGGAAGGGCCTGCTAAATTTGGGTCACCGAAGCAATTGACATCCTCGTCCATTCCCTAGGTCAATTGGTCGGTGACTTTCAAATTAAAGCAGACCCTTTCTCGGTCAGGCTTGATGGATCCACCGCCACTTTGAGCGGTACTTTTAAGACAGACTGTACATACCTAATACCTATCATCTGTGAACCAGTGTTCTCCACTGGACGTCCAACCCACAAACCAGCCTAGCCCGAGATAATTGATTCTTACGATTTATAGGAAACGTAGCCCATTGAACGGTCACCATTTTATTATTGGCATTTTAAATTAATCCAGAATTCACAGATAAAAGAAATGGTTCACGACTACTTATCTAGTAATGATTAAACAACGATTCCATTTCCCGGCAGACGGTGGGCATCCCAGCACCTTCCGCGTGGTGGGTGGGGGGCATTTTTTGCCCCCCCCCCGTATCTCCGAAACTTCTGGACGGATCCGTAAAATTCAAAAGGCATTCGATAGCCCTGTCAAATTTGTTGCAAGAAACTAAATTTCATTGACCTCGGGGGTCACCGATGACGTCATAGGTCAGGTCAAAGATAAAATGTTTCGCCGTCCACAGGTCTTCTAGGGAATGCGCTATAACACCGAGTAAAACGCATTTTGTCGAAAATCAGCGATAGGGCGTCAGCTGCCTAGTACATATGTTGCTAATAGAGGTCACTGATAATACCAGGTCAGGTCACAGGTCAGGTCAACAAGGGTCAGCACATGAACCCAACTTTACTAGGGTTGTGCGATGCATGTTTTATGGCCAATTTTTCAGTTCCAACTCAATGGTGCTGGTTATAAGACCATCAGGTACGGTTTAGGTCACTTTCTGGTGGAGGTCAGGTCAAGGTCAGGTAAAAAAGGTCAAATTTCAAAGTTTATACTTTTGCATAAAATGGGTATTGATTCGATGCAGCTCGCCACGAGGAGTCTAATGGTGTTTTTTTTTTGCGCCACGAAGTCTAGAATTGCTCAAAATTGAGTCTGAAAATTTGGCGTCATCAATTTTGAACAGTTTTTTTGCTATAGCTTGGCCAAAAAAAAGAGGTATCGACCTCAAATTTGATATGTGGATAGAAGGTGGTAGGGACTGCCACATTTCCGTTTTTTAACTCAAAAAATGTTTTGGGTTTTTCGGCTATTACCTATATTAAAAAAAAACTTTTTTTATTTCAAAAAAAATCTGAGATAGCAGTTTTGTAGCCCTATTCAATCTACACTTTTATGTCTGAAACATTTTTCTGTATCTCTAAAGCTGTAGGCCTGACAGCTCTTCCCGCGAAACCTTTTTTGGGTCGAAAATGGCAGAAATGGCGTCACTCCGACGTCATTAGCGGCCAACCTATCATAGCCTTTGGAAAAAAAAAATTGGTTCACAATGTGCAAAAGCTATTCACGGAAGGGTACTGAAAGTTTGGTGACGATCGGCGCAGCGGTTCTGGAGATACCTATATCGAAAAAAAAAACTAAAGGGGGAGGGGCCAAAAAATCCCACCACCGCCTGGAAGGTTAATACGTGAAATTGGGATTTTGAGTTCATTTACCTTCAGCATACAAAAATTACCGACCCGATTCCGTCCAGGGCCCTTTGAGTTTAAAAAAAGTCCGAACCAGCCCATGTGTCTATTTGGAATGGCTCGAACTGTGACGAATACTGGAGTATGAACTGAGAGCGTCACTGACTATCTCCAATTCTCCACTGATGTCCGTAACGACGGGGGAGACAATTCACCGTGTCCCCCGCCGGGCCGTCTAATGACGCGCGGCGAATTATCGGCTGAATTGCGCGCTGGTCCGGGCCATCCGGCCGCTGCAGCCGGGATTACTTTACTGGTCGCGGTGACCGGGTCAGCTCGGACGGTCGCTGAGAGGGGTTTATGGCCGGGATCGTCTGTGGACGGCCGCCGCGCGGTGTCGGTTGCTGCGGACGGTCTGCAGCGCCGGCTGATCGTCCGTCCGCCGACCACAAACTCTTCACCGGACGACTGGAGCGCTATCACGAGACGATCCAGTGGGCGGGACGGGACCTTCGGCAAACCGAGAGGCATGCCGGGTAACGCCGGAGCCCGCTACTGGCCTTGGTTCAGGTGATAATGAGTGCAGCCGGCACATTTTATGGTAACTTACGAGGATATAATTCTGCAGCACGAGTCAATCCAACAGCTCCCGGCAGGTAATCTCATGTCCGCCAATTGTCAATGACGGATTGTAATTCTGAACCGGTTCGGACAGCTGGATTTAGGCGTATCGGTTACCGCGGTCGGCGCTGTCCGGCGGCTCAGGTGGCTAGACGACGGCCACAGCCAGCGGTGCCCGTGGGTGGCAGTCGGCGTACGGCCGGGGGATGAGGGCTCCCTTCGCCTGGCGAGAATCTGCGCTGGCCTAGCCGGGCTGTCACACGGTCCTCTGCCGTGACGGGCTGTCACGTCACAATATCGGGCTGTCACACGGCTCAGTGGCGCTCTGAACCCCCAGGAAGGCGAGTGGTTGAAATATCCTCCAGCTTGCGTCGATGCCGGACGCTATGACGGTTCATTGATCATCCTTCTCGTTCTTCCTTCCCCACAAGTGACAGTCGAATTCTGTGGCACTCGGCGTCCAGCTAATCTGCGTGTGTTGTCTCGTGATCGACCGAGCCGGCCGTCCGCTCTTCTTGCCGTCTACATACATCGAGAGGACGGCCTGTCACCAGCGCCGACGCTGTGACTGATGTACCGACAAGTGTCATCCTGTAAACAAGACCGAGAGACGGACGGAGTGACGGACACACTCGTGGTCGACCGCATACTCCGCGGCGCTGACGAGACACAGAAACTTAGAATGCTGCATTGGACTGTGGGGCGGCGGAGATTTTTTTGATGTTGAATTGTTATCAACCCACACCCTGTGGATGAGGAGAGCGATGGGGGATAAACGCCGCCTGCCTTCCTCCCGATATTCCTTGAGGGCTCAAGCAATGCCGATGTCGCACCAAACATTCAATACACTAGCATTATTTTATGTTCGTAACAGACCTTAACCAGTAATACGTTATCGCTCCCATGGATGAGATAATAACTGGGTGCCTAACTATTGACGAAATTTTACTGTAATTGGCCCAGCCATTGCGGAGTTACTTTATGTGGAACAATTTCGACACCCCTAAGTTGGCACGTGTCACGTGCCAACGTAGGGTGTCGAAATTGTTCCACATAAAGTAACCTCCGCAATGGCTGGGCCAATTACAGTAAAATTTCGTCAATAGTTAGGCACCCAGTTATTATCTCATCCATGGGAGCGATAACGTATTCTGGTTAAGGTCTGTTACGAACATAAATAATGCTAGTGTTATTGAATGTTTGGTGCGACATCGGCATTGCTTGAGCCCTCAAGGAATATCGGGAGGAAGGCAGGCGGCGTTTATCCCCCATCGCTCTCCTCATCCACAGGGTGTGGTTGATAACAATTCAACATCAAACAAATCTCCGCCGCCCCACAGTCCAATGCAGCATTCTAAGTTTCTGTGTCTCGTCAGCGCCGCGGAGTATGCGGTCGACCACGAGTGTGTCCGTCACTCCGTCCGTCTCTCGGTCTTGTTTACAGTGACACTTGTCGGTACATCAGTCACGGTCGTCGCTGGTGACAGGCCGTCCTCTCGATGTATGTAGACGGCAAGAAGAGCGGACGGCCGGCTCGGTCGATCACGAGACAACACACGCAGATTAGCTGGACCCGAGTGCCACAGAATTCGACTGTCACTTGTGGGGAAGGAAACGAGAAGGATGATCAATGAACCGTCATAGCGTCCGGCATCGACGCAAGCTGGAGGTATTTCAACCACTCGCCTTCCTGGGGGTTCAGAGCGCCACTGAGCCGTGTGACAGCCCGATATTGTCGTGACACCCGTCACGGCAGAGGACCGTGTGACAGCCCGGCTAGGCCAGCAGATTCTCGCCAGGCGAAGGGAGCCCTCATCCCCCGGCCGTACGCCGACTGCCACCCACGGCACCGCTGGCTGTGGCCGTCGTCTAGCCACCTGAGCCGCCGGACAGCGCCGACCGCGTAACCGATACGCCTAAATCCATCTGTCCGAACCGGTTCAGAATTACAATCCGTCTTGACAATTGGCGGACATGATTACCTGCCGGGAGCTGTTGGATTGACTCGTTGCTGCAGAATTATATCCTCGTAAGTTACCATAAAATGTGCCGGCTGCACTCATTATCACCTGAACCAAGGCCAGTAGCGGGCTCCGGCGTTACCCGGCATGCCTCTCGGTTTGCCGAAGGTCCCGTCCCGCCCACTGGATCGTCTCGTGATAGCGCTCCAGTCGTCCGGTGAAGAGTTTGTGGTCGGCGGACGGACGATCAGCCGGCGCTGCAGACCGTCCGCAGCAACCGACACCGCGCGGCGGCCGTCCACAGACGATCCCGGCCATAAACCCCTCCAGCGACCGTCCGAGCTGACCCGGTCACCGCGACCATAAAGTAATCCCGCTGCAGCGGCCGGATGGCCCGGACCAGCGCGCAATTCAGCCGATAATTCGCCGCGCGTCATTAGACGCCCGGCGGGGGACACGGTGAATTGTCTCCCCCGTCGTTACGGACATCAGTGGAGAATTGGAGATAGTCAGTGACGCTCTCAGTTCATACTCCAGTATTCGTCACAGTTCGAGCCATTCCAAATAGACACATGGGCTGGTTCGGACTTTTTTTAAACTCAAAGGGCCCTGGACGGAATCGGGTCGGTAATTTTTGTATGCTGAAGGTAAATGAACTCAAAATCCCATATTTCACGTATTAACCTTCCAGGCGGTGTGGGGGATTTTTTGGCCCCCTCCCCCTTTATTTTTTTTTTTTCGATATAGGTATCTCCAGAACCGCTGCGCCGATCGTCACCAAACTTTCAGTACCCTTCCGTGAATAGCTTTTGCACATTGTGAACCAATTTTTTTTTTCCAAAGGCTATGATAGGTTGGCCGCTAATACGTCGGAGTGACGCCATTTCTGCCATTTTCGACCCAAAAAAGGTTTCGCGGGAAGAGCTGTCAGGCCTACAGCTTTAGAGATACAGAAAATGTTTCAGACATAAAAGTGTAGATTGAATAGGGCTACAAAACTGCTATCCTCAGATTTTTTTTGAAAAAAAAAAGTTTTTTTTTAATATAGGTAATAGCCGAAAAACCCAAAACATTTTTTGAGTTAAAAAACGGAAATGTGGCAGTCCCTACCACCTTCTATCCACATATCAAATTTGAGGTCGATACCTCTTTTTTTTGGCCAAGCTATAGCAAAAAACTGTTCAAAATTGATGACGCCAAATTTTCAGACTCAATTTTGAGCAATTCTAGACTTCGTGGCGCAAAAAAAAAAACCCATTAGACTCCTCGTGGCGAGCTGCATCGAATCAATACCCATTTTATGCAAAAGTATAAACTTTGAAATTTGACCTTTTTTACCTGACCTTGACCTGACCTCCACCAGAAAGTGACCTAAACCGTACCTGATGGTCTTATAACCAGCACCATTGAGTTGGAACTGAAAATTGGCCATAAAACATGCATCGCACAACCCTAGTAAAGTTGGGTTCATGTGCTGACCCTTGTTGACCTGACCTGTGACCTGACCTGGTATTATCAGTGACCTCTATTAGCAACATATGTACTAGCAGCTGACGCCCTATCGCTGATTTTCGACAAAATGCGTTTTACTCGGTGTTATAGCGCATTCCCGAAGACCTGTGGACGGCGAAACATTTTATCTTTGACCTGACCTATGACGTCATCGGTGACCCCCGAGGTCAATGAAATTTAGTTTCTTGCAACAAATTTGACAGGGCTATCGAATGCCTTTTGAATTTTACGGATCCGTCCAGAAGTTTCGGAGATACGGGGGGGGGGCAAAAAATGCCCCCCACCCACCACGCGGAAGGTGGCTGGGATGCCCACCGTCTGCCGGAAATGGAATCGTTGTTTAATCATTACTAGATAAGTAGTCGTGAACCATTTCTTTTATCTGTGAATTCTGGATTAATTTAAAATGCCAATAATAAAATGGTGACCGTTCAATGGGCTACGTTTTCCTATAAATCGTAAGAATCAATTATCTCGGGCTAGGCTGGTTTGTGGGTTGGACGTCCAGTGGAGAACACTGGTTCACAGATGATAGGTATTAGGTATGTACAGTCTGTCTTAAAAGTACCGCTCAAAGTGGCGGTGGATCCATCAAGCCTGACCGAGAAAGGGTCTGCTTTAATTTGAAAGTCACCGACCAATTGACCTAGGGAATGGACGAGGATGTCAATTGCTTCGGTGACCCAAATTTAGCAGGCCCTTCCTCAGTCAGGCTCGATGGATCCCCGTCACTTTGCGCGGTACTTTTAAGACAGACTGTACACCCATAACAGGTAATTCCAACATATTGTTTGTGAGGGCTTCAGTGCGCGTCAATCATTCCAACATACCAGAATTCAACGTACCAGAAAGTCCAACGGTGTAAGGTTTTAGGCATAAACATAGGTGAAAATGCACCACCTACCAACATAAATGGCTGCAAAGAGCAAGATTAGGTACGGAGTTTTTCGTTTGGTCTGATCCGGAATACCAGGCAATCCAACAGGCAGTTACCTATCCTATTCAAGTGCCCGGGCTTTTTATTGAAGTGGCATGCTTACTACAAACACTCGGGCATTGTTAATTTGTAAGATTAGAGCCTAAGTGGACTTTTATTACAGACTTTCGGCACGAAGCTTTGAAGATGGCTTATTGAAATCCCCATCGGTTCCTTTCGTCGACGTCACTACCTTAGCCCAAGTTACGGCCTGTAGGCTAGTCTTGGTTATGCTCGACCTTACTTTCTACTTCTTTCATCTTAGAAACACTGGATTATAATCCGGCATGACCCCCGTTACTATCATCTTGTGTAACATTTACTGCGTGGTAAAGCCAAAGCGACGGGGATGCTTCGTGAAGACCTCGACCCCACAGCGCCACAGGTTCACCACCTGCATATGGGTGCAGAAGCAGAGGTTCTGAAAACGATCACTAGATGACAGAGTAGGCTGCAAGTCATACAGGACAGCTTACACATTTCGAGCATTAGGACTGTGTTGGTAAGCGCATGCAGAATGCATGCTCAGTCGGTACATTGATCTCTTGCTTGCCATTCAGTAGCCGCCAAGAGATGTTGACCACGCCCACAGATCACAGCCAGTGATCAACCAGATGTCCATGCAAGAAATTATTAAACTCAGTCTGAGTCCGCCATCGAGTCGGAGACCGCATAAGGTCACCACCAGACACCCTAGCCTCTTTGACTTCACTGTGTATATTGTACTCTGGCTGTCACGTTTGGATGCGAGTTTGACTAATATCTGCCTCCCCACCCGGACATCCCAATTGTCTGCCCTCCCAGCCAGTGAGCCGCGGGATACGAACTGAGCCCGTCAGTCGGCATGGCACATTGACAGCGGCCCGGCTGAACCTCATGTTTCTTTCAATGGGTCGACGTATCGGTGGTAGCCGTATTATGCCACGGCCCGCTCAGTCGCGGTCAGGGCGGGTTGGCCAACCCATTAGTCTGGGAGGTCAAATATCCATACAGCTGGCAGCTGAGGGGTTGTGATTTACGACCGCTCGAGGGTACAAGATAAATCACACAGAGCGCCGACCCCGGCTACAGACGGCTCTAGATGCTGCTGCTTTATTGACATGAGCTTTTATGGAATAGTTGAAACCCCAGGGATCAGGGATCACACAGAATAGATAAAATATTTAGATTGTGCAAACGTGTCCGATATTTGTTGACGAAGGAGACAAGTTTGAATACGTGTTGAGCGTAAGTTAGAACAAAAATGTTGATTTCATAACCTTCCCTTTTACATGATGCATATCTGATTTATTCGTATCCCATCTCCATGGGATATTGCAAAACAGCGTTACCCAATCAAGGTTTATTTGATGATTGTTTAGCAGCCAAGTGAATTGTAAAAATGAGTGATTGTAAACAGCAATGGATACGAATGACTTCGTAAAGCGAGAAACGTACATTTGGCACGAGAGTTTGACCAGCAAGGCAGCTAAAAAGTTACACAGGAATTGGAATCACGATTCATCAAGCGAGATAAAACGACTATTAAAAGAGGAATGCAGCACATCACGCACATACACACAATACAGTCGGCATCCATAACGTCGAAAAGTGCGACAATATCAACTCAGGCAAACACATTGGTGTAAAGGGCCAGCGAAGTCAGCGATAAAATGCATAGACTGGGCGGCTGACTGGCGGCCGGAGTCGACTTCTGCGCTCCGCCGACTCGGCCCGACCGGGTCAGGTCAGGTCAGTGGCGACATCGGCACAGGACCGCGGCGGCCGACTCGACTAGAAAACGACGTCCGCCCCGCCCGCCGGGACTGGCCCTTCATATGACCCCTCCGACCTCCCCGGAGTGACGTCATACCGCCGGGAGTGACGTCACACCGCCGAGGACTGCCTCAGAGGCCAGCCCGGAGTCAGACAGCAGACACGGCGTCCTACTGCACACACGCCCGGTACCGGGTCCCTACCGGACCGAACCAGGGCACAGCACTTACCCGGAACACATCGGACGTAAAACCCAACCTAGAGCGGAGGGAGGCACCACTGCCTGCCAAACCAGGCGGGCCTCCCAGCAACCTGAACACTGAACAGAGTATACGTAAACTTCCTCTCCAGCCTGAACAAGGTGGACACAATCTCCGGTCCGAGCTGGACTTAACGCTCCCTCCAACCTGAACACAACGCGCGTCAGCTCTCCTCCCGAACAGATCGGAACAGAACCTACAAACCGGCAGCCAATCGCCGCCCCAGACGCGGCTGAGCGCGAGCGTGGCGTCTCTGCTACACACTACCTTCACACAGATCCCATCAGTCAGTCCCCCTACCCGAGCACAGGATATGTCGCGCGCATACTGCGGCCCGCACCCATCCCACCCGAACACCCCTCCCCAGCTAACCTCTAACGTCTCACAGGCTGTCATGGCGCCGGCGACACGTGTCCCACGTGCCGCCACGTGTCGGAAGTCGCGCGCGGACTAGAGCATACGGGCGCTGGCGGCCGGCGGCGGCTACTTTTTGCTGATGACGACCGCCTGGTAACTGGCCGTGTTGCCGGCTGAACCCGAGGAGAAGGCGGTGCTGCCGTCCCGACCGACGTACAGCTGAAGACCCGAGGCTGCGGCGGAGACAGGCAGACAGTCAGAGGGGGCGGCGGGCGGACACAGGCAGACAGACAGAGGGGCTGAGGGCGGAGACAGACAGAGACAGTCAGAGAGACAGTCAGAGGGGGCGGCGGGCGGACACAGGCACGCAGGGAGGGTCAGAGGTGGCTGCAGACGGAGAGACAGAGACGTCAGAGAGACAGTCAGAGGGGGCGGCGGGCGGACACAGGCAGACGGCGACGGTCAGGTTGTCAGGTGGACGGGCGCCCGGTGAGTGCGACGCACAGATGGCGACACAAGGATAATTATACTAGAATACATGTAAGTAATCAGCATATTTACACGAGCAATCTACAAGCGTATCCAACGTGGTAGCGGAAGATACGAACAAGCGTATTCCCCGATGACGTAGAAATGATCAGAGAACTTTATCCTATCTCCCTCACTGATTTCTCGCATACATTTACATTATATGTACATACATCATGCATCTCGTCTTACCTACTCTCAATTTCCAACCAAACTCCCGAACCTTAATCTCGCCCTTTTCTCCCCTCTCCGGAATTCTCGTCTCCCTACCCTGTTCCTTCTCCTCCCCTCCTCCCCCCCCCTCTCCCTCCACTCACTCTCCGCCGATTCGTCCGGGTTGTCGAAGTCGGCGTGTTGCAGCAGGTCGTTGATCACGTCCTCGGCGTCGACACGCGTCGCGTCGAACCGCGAGCCGGACGCCGAGTCCTTTTTGCGCTTCTCGCCGCCGCCGGCCGCCGCCCCCGCTCCATCGAGTTGTAGTCGGACAGACCCGAGCCGCTGCTCGCCGTTCTGCGGAGTGGGAAGGATGGGCGTCAAGGAGATTATTTCAGAGCAAAGGTAAACGGTCGTTGGGTTCAACGCAAGGGGCCAGCACTGCAGTGGTGCGCACTGCGCATACTAACGACAGGCACACGCTGATTATGAATGCAGGATGTCTGGGTTACTTTTTTGAGGTTCACGTGTGCCCTGTAATTTGGCATAGTCACGATTATGAGCCGATTTAGTTCTAACATAAGTGTCGCCGACTGAAGGAACCCTCATATTATGAGGTGTCGCTAGCTCGGAGCTGCCGTCAAACCTCACCTGAGGTGTTCGGAGTCGGGAGCTGCCGTGGTATCCCCTTCACGTAGGTGCACTCGGACACGAAGTTACCGTTACACTCGCCTGAGGTGTCCGGAGCTGCCGTTAACCCTCACTTAAGGTGTCCGGACTCGGAGCTGTCGTTAACCTTCACCTTGATGTCTGTTAACCCTCACCTGAGGTGTTCGGACTCGGAGCTACCGTTACACTCGCCTGAGGTTGTCCGGACTGCTATTAACCCTCACCTGAGTTGTCTATTAGTGTTCACCCTTAACTGAGGTGTCAGTTAACGCTCACTTTAGGTTCCGTTAACGCTCGCCTGAGGTGTCCGGGTTAGGAGCTGCCGTTAACTAACCCCCACCCCAGGGTCAGTTAACCCTCACCTGAGGTGTCCGGAGTGACTGCCATTAACCCTCACCTAGTGCCCCGACTCTGAGCTGCTGCTGTGCCGGCTGTGCGTCGGCTGCGAGGGCTCCGAGTGGCCCTGCGACTGCAGACTGCCGTAGCCCGCCGACTGGCTACTCGAGTTCCTCGAGTGGCCCTGCGGCTCAGACGGGTCCTCGGAGCCAGCCGGCGGCGGCAGGCCGTGCTCACAAGGTCGGAGGAGCTGGCGGACGTCGCGCCGCCGCCCACACAGTCGCCTGGGCAGAGGAGAAGTGGTTAGCTCGACAGCACCAGTTTCGGCACCCGTCAACCGCGGTATAGACATCGTACCAAGGTGTGTTTTGAGGCCTTAACTGGCCTAGGTGACAATCCAAGCATAGGTAAAATCCTGATTCAAGATCAGAAGTATACATAGTATAGCACATCAGGACGTTGAATCTTGCCAAGCAACGGTCCATAGCAGTCTCATATAGGTACTGAGTGACTATTGCAAAAAAAAAAGAGAAGAAATCATGACCGAGAGTTCGCGTTACATAGTGAGCTAGTAATGTGTTAGTAACTCATTTATAAAGTTCCGACTTCTCACCCCTGACGCGCGTCAGATCCTTGAGCTGCATCCGCCGGTGCCGGGGAGGGCCGTCTGGACGGCTGCCATTGCGGGCCACCGCCCGCGGGTCCGTGGACTCGGCAGCGTGGCCAGCCGAGCGGGGCACCGCCTGGACGGACAGGGAGGGAGCGGAGTCAGATATGGTAGGCATGAAAGACACGACGTCAGAGAGACAATCAATGGGACACAATCGAGGTCCTCGTGCCGTTTCTTACAGGTACAGCCCTAGAGTCGGGTAGGTCAAGTAACAAAGACAGACATACCAGAGACCTGGTGTCAGACCATCACCAAAGAGCCCATGAAGATGTCACCGATATGCGTGCATTAACCCTCGCCCGTAAACGGCGATCTGCCACCTTCGCCCATGCGGGGGGGGGGTTTGTGCGACCCCCCCCCCCCCTTGGCGTTTGAAAACGGAGCGTCGTAGAGCTTAGCGGAAAAGACCAACGGATTGCTCTCGCCGAGATCTCGCGATTGGTGGTATATTTTTTGGTCCTAGGTCAACATTTGACCTACTTTTGACCGTCAAAGGTCAAATTTTCGAAAAATAGACTTTTTTCAACTTTCCGCGGCGATTGCGGCAAACGGTGGAGATATCGACTTGAAACCTTCACTATCGTGTTCCTTGATCAATTCTCTATCGTTTGGTATGTATTTCGTTTCCCTAGCTCTAAAATGGCGCGTTGGGAGCGCCGGAAGTCGGCAAGGTCACAGTCGGCGCAGAAATTCGAAAAATCAAAATTTAAATTTTTGAAATCTGATTGTATTTTTGGATTTGGGAGGTCCATTTGCTCCCTATAGACTAATTTGCTGCATATTCCCATTGAGTGACAAGAATTAGCAAATAGTGTTCGGGCCGCTTTTCAAAAATAGTACCGGCGCTTGTTCCTCTTGTGACGTCATAGCTCCGTGACCTGACCTGACCCGGTCAAGTTTCTTATACCATATGACCAATACTTGCCCCAACATGCATGGGAAGTTTCATCACGATCCATCAACTGATGTCCGTACCACCGGCAGGAACCTCGTCGTTGGCACTCATTTTGTGAAAATCCGGCCGAGGCTGTTCCCTTTGTGACGTCATAACTCCGTGACCTGACATGACCCGGTCAAATTTTTTTTTATCAAAAGATGCCGGTTTTGCCCCATAAGGTACCCAAATTTGGCGGCGCTGCGCGCCGTTTTGCACTATTTCCGAAAAGCCTCAGGGGGGGGGGGGGGGTTTGCACCAACCCCCCCCCCCTACATGGCGA